>NW_024470847.1:295168-397668 GCF_017639515.1 Carcharodon carcharias
TCTCCCCCTCCTCGAGACCATCCCTCCTCGTGATCGCCCCTCCTCGAGTCTCCCCTCCTCGAGACCATCCCTCCTCGTGACCGCCCCTCCTCGAGTCTCCCCCTCCTCGAGACCATCCCTCCTCGTGACCGCCCCTCCTCGTGACTCCCCCTCCTCGAGACCATCCCTCCTCGTGACCGCCCCTCCTCGAGTCTCCCCTCCTCGAGACCATCCCTCCTCGTGACCGCCCCTCCTCGAGTCTCCCCCTCCTCGAGACCATCCCTCCTCGTGACCGCCCCTCCTCGTGGCTCCCCCCTCCTCGAGAACGCCCCTCCTCGGGACTGCGCCTCCTCGAGACCGCCCCTCCTTGAGGCCCCCCTTCTTGAGACCGTCCATCCTCGAGACCACCCCTCCTCGAGGCTCCCCCTCCTCGAGAACGCCCCTACTCGGGACTGCGCCTCCTCGAGACCGCCCCTCCTTGAGGCCCCCCTCCTCGAGACCATCCCTCCTCGTGACCGCCCCTCCTCGAGGCTCCCCCTCCTCAAGAACACCCCTACTCGGGACTGCGCCTCCTCGATACCGTCCCTCCTCGAGACCGCCCCTCCTTGACACTGCCCCTCCTCGAGACTGCCCCTCCTCGAGGCTCCCACTCCTTGAGACCATCCCTCCTCGAGACCACCCCTCCTCGAGGCTCCCACTCCTCGAGGCTCCCCTCCTCGAGACCGTCCCTCCTCGAGGCTCCCACTCCTCGAGAATGCCCCCCGCGAGATTGCCCCTCCTCGAGTCCGCCCCCCCTCGAGTTCGCCCCTCCTCGAGACCGCCCCCTCCTCGAGGCTCCCCCTCCTCGAGACCGTCCCTCCTCGAGGCTCCACCTCCTTGAGACCGTCCCTCCTCGAGACTGCCCTTCCTTGAGGTTCCCCCTCCATGAGACCGTCCTTCCTCGAGACTGCCCGTCCTTGAGGCTCCCCCTCCTCGAGACCGCCCCTCCTCGAGGCTACCCCTCCTTGAGAGTCCCCCTCCTCGACACCATCCCTTCTTGAGGCTCCCCCTCCTCGAGGCTCCCCCTCCTCAAGACCGCCCCTCCATGAGGCTCCCCCATACTCGAGCTTCCATTGGGATTGGCCAGTGGCACCTCATGCTGCCGGCCGTCGGGACGGGTCAGCAGCTCATCAGGACCATCGCTCGGGACAATTCCACTGTCCTGATCTCTCCGGACGGGTCCAGCGAGGAACCTCGCTGGATTTTGAGGGAGGAACTTCCCCAGTCAGGCCCAGGAACCTCGACTCCTCCAGGGTTCTGGGGGGAGCTGACCGGCCCCCTCGACAGCTCTGGACAGGCTGACCATGGAACTCTCCAGGCTGTTCGGGGACTGTCCTGGGGAGTGACCACGCGGGACGTTCCCAGGGGGAGAGTATCGATCCCGGGGAGGTGTCCCTTTCAGGGCCACGATTACACTGCTCCCCATGAAGGGGCAACACCACATCCTTAAAAACTGCTGCCCGGGATCCCTCCCCAGCCAAAGTGACCATGACCGCTCACCTTGGCAATGTCCCTGACCACCGGATCCACACTGACCAGTCCCACACCCTCCCTGACCACCGGATCCACACTGCCCAGTACCACACCCTCCCAGACCACATGACCCACACTGCCCAGTCCCACACACTCCCAGACCACATGACCCACACTGACCAGTCTCACACCCCCCCAGACCACATGACCAACACTGACCAGTCCCACACCCTCCCAGACCACATGATCCACACTGACCAGTCCCACACTCTCCCAGACCACATGACCCACACTGACCAGTCCCACACACTCCCAGACCACATGACCCACACTGACCAGTCTCACACCCCCCCAGACCACATGACCAACACTGACCAGTCCCACACCCTCCCAGACCACATGATCCACACTGACCAGTCCCACACCTTCCCAGACCACATGACCCACACTGACCAGTCCCACACCCACCCAGACCACATGACCCACAGTGACCAGTCTCACACCCTCCCAGACCACATGATGCACACTGACCAGTCACACACCCTCCCAGACCACATGACGCACAATGACCAGTCCCACACCCTCCCAGACCACATGACCCACACTGACCAGTCCCACACCCTCCCAGACCACATGACCAACAATAACCAGTCCCACACCCTCCCAGACCACATGATGCACACTGACCAGTCCCACACCCTCCCAGACCACATGACCCACACTGACCAGTCCCACACCCTCCCAGACCACATGATGCACACTGACCAGTCACACACCCTCCCAGACCACATGACGCACAATGACCAGTCCCACACCCTCCCAGACCACATGACCCACACTGACCAGTCCCACACCCTCCCAGACCACATGATGCACAGTGACCAGTCACACACCCTCCCAGACCACATGATGCACACTGACCAGTCCCACACCCTCCCAGACCACATGATCCACACTGACCAGTCCCACACTCTCCCAGACCACATGATCTACACTGACCAGTCCCACACCCTCCCAGACCACATGATCCACACTGACCAGTCCCACACCCTCCCAGACCACATGATCCACACTGACCAGTCCCACACCCTCCCAGACCACATGACCCACACTGACCAGTCCCACACCCTCCCAGACCACATGACCAACACTGACCAGTCTCACACCCCCCCAGAGCACATGACCAACAATAACCAGTCCCACACCCTCCCAGACCACATGACCCACACTGACCAGTCCCACACACTCCCAGACCACATGACCCACACTGACCAGTCCCACACCCTCCCAGACCACATTATCCACACTGACCAGTCCCACACCCTCCCAGACCACATGACCCGAACTGACCAGTCCCACGCCCTCCCAGACCACATGATCTACACTGACCAGTCCTACACCCTCCCAGACCACATGATCCACACTGAGCAGTCCCACACACTCCCAGACCACATGATCCACACTGACCAGTCCCACACACTCCCAGACCACATGACAAACACTGACCAGTCCCACACCCTCCCAGACCACATGACCAACACTGACCAGTCCCACAGCCTCCCAGACCACATCACCCACACTGACCAGACCCACACCCTCCCAGACCACATGATCTACACTGACCAGTCCCACACCCTCCCAGACCACATGATCTACACTGACCAGTCCCACACCATCCCAGACCACATGATGCACACTATCCAGTCCCACACCCTCCTAGACCAAATGATGCACACTGACCAGTCCCGCACAGTCCCAGACCACATGATCCACACTGACCAGTCCCACACCCTCCCAGACCACATGACCAACACTGACCAGTCCCATTCCCTCCCAGACCACATGAACGACACTGACCAGTCCCACACCCTCTCAGACCACATGATGCACACTGTCCAGTCCCACACCCTCCCAGACCACATGATCTACACTGACCAGTCCCACACCCTCCCAGACCACATGACCCACACTGCCCAGTCCCACACCCTCCCAGACCACATGACAAACACTGACCAGTCCTACACCCTCCCAGACCACATGACCAACACTGACCAGTCCCACACCCTCCCAGACCACATGATCCACAATGACCAGTCCCACACCCTCCCAGACCACATGACAAACACTGACCAGTCCCACACCCACCCAGATCACATGACCAACACTGACCAGTCCCACACCCTCCCAGACCACCTGACTAACACTGACCAGTCCCACACCCTCCCAGACCACATGATCCACACTGACCAGTCCCACAACCTCCCAGACCACATGACCAACACTGACCAGACCCACACCCTCCCAGACCACATGACCAACACTGACCAGTCCAACAACCTCCCAGACCACATGATGCACACTGACCAGTCCCACATCCTCCCAGACCACATGATCTACACTGACCAGTCCAACATCCTCCCAGACCACATGATCTACACTGACCAGTCCCACACCCTCCCAGACCACATGATGCAAACTGACCAGTCCCACACCCTCCCAGACCACATGTTCTACACTGACCAGTCCCACACCATCCCGGACCACATGATCCACACCGACCAGTCCCACACCCTCCCAGACCACAGGATGCACACTGACCAGTCCCACACCCTCCCAGACCACATGATGCACACTGACCAGTCTCACACCCCCCCAGACCACATGGCCAACAATAACCAGTCCCACACCCTCCCAGACCACATGATGCACACTGACCAGTCCCACACCCTCCCAGACCACATGACCCACACTCACCAGTCCCACACACTCCCAGACCACATGACCCACACTGACCAGCCCCACACCCTCCCAGACCACATGATGCACACTGACCAGTCACACACCCTCCCAGACCACATGACGCACAATGACCAGTCACACACCCGCCCAGACCACATGATGCACACTGACCAGTCCCACACCCTCCCAAACCACATGATCCACACTGACCAGTTCCACACCCTCCCAGACCACATGACCCACACTGACCAGTCCCACACCCTCCCAGACCACATGATCCACACTGACCAGTCCCACACTCTCCCAGACCACATGATCTACACTGACCAGTCCCACACCCTCCCAGACCACATGATCCACACTGACCAGTCCCACACCCTCCCAGACCACATGATGCAGACTGACCAGTCCCACACCCTCCCAGACCACATGACCCACATTGACCAGTCCCACACCCACCCAGACCACATGACCCACACTGACCAGTCCCACACCCTCCCAGACCACATGACCAACACTGACCAGTCTCACACCCCCCCAGACCACATGACCAACAATAACCAGTCCCACACCCTCCCAGACCACATGACCCACACTAACCAGTCCCACACACTCCCAGACCACATGACCCACACTGACCAGTCCCACACCCTCCCAGACCACATGACCAACACTGACCAGTCTCACACCCCCCCAGACCACATGACCAACAATAACCAGTCCCAAACCCTCCCAGACCACATGACCCACACTAACCAGTCCCACACACTCCCAGACCACATGACCCACACTGACCGGTCCCACACCCTCCCAGACCACATGACCCGAACTGACCAGTCCCACGCCCTCCCAGACCACATGATCTACACTGACCAGTCCCACACCCTCCCAGACCACATGACCCACACTGACCAGTCACACACCTTCCCCGACCACATGATCCACACTGACCAGTCTCACACCCTCCCAGACCACATGATCCACACTGACCAGTCCCACACACTCCCAGACCACATGACAAACACTGACCAGTCCCACACCCTCCCAGACCACATGACCAACACTGACCAGTCCCACACCCTCCCAGACCACATGACCCACACTGACCAGTCCCACACCCTCCCAGACCACATGATCTACACTGACCAGTCCCACACCATCCCAGACCACATGATGCACACTATCCAGTCCCACACCCTCCCAGACCACATGATGCACACTGACCAGTCCCGCACAGTCCCAGACCACATGATCCACACTGACCAGTCCCACACCCTCCCAGACCACATGACCAATACTGACCAGTCCCATACCCTCCCAGACCACATGACCGACACTGACCAGTCCCACACCCTCTCAGACCACATGATGCACACTGACCAGTCCCACACCCTCCCAGACCACATGATCTACACTGACCAGTCCCACACCCTCCCAGACCACATGACCCACACTGCCCAGTCCCACACCCTCCCAGACCACATGACAAACACTGACCAGTCCCAACACCCTCCCAGACCACATGACCAACACTGACCAGTCCCACACACTCCCAGACCACATGATCCACAAAGACCAGTCCCACACCCACCCAGATCACATGACCAACACTGACCAGTCCCACACCCTCCCAGACCACCTGACTAACACTGACCAGTCCCACACCCTCCCAGACCACATGATCCACACTGACCAGTCCCACAACCTCCCAGACCACATGACCAACACTGACCAGACCCACACCCTCCCAGACCACATGACCAACACTGACCAGTCCAACACCCTCCCAGACCAAATGATGCAAACTGACCAGTCCCACACCCTCCCAGACCACATGTTCTACACTGACCAGTCCCACACCATCCCGGACCACATGATCCGCACCGACCAGTCCCACACCCTCCCAGACAACATGATGCACACTGACCAGTCCCACACCCTCCCAGACCACATGACCAACACTGACCAGTCCCACACCCTCCCAGACCACGTGACCAACACTGACCAGCCCCACACCCTCCCAGACCTTATGATCTACACTGACCAGTCACACACCCTCCCAGACCAAATGATCTACACTGACCTGTCCCACACCCTCCCAGACCACATGATGCACACTGACCAGTCCCACACCCTCCCAGACCACATGATCTACACTGACCAGTCCCACACCCTCCCAGATCACATGATGCACACTGACCAGTCCCACACCCTCCCAGACCACATGATGCACACTGACCAGTCCCACACCCTCCCAGACCACATGATGCACACTGACCAGTCCCGCACAGTCCCAGACCACATGATCCACACTGACCAGTCCTACATCCTCCCAGACCACATGACCCACACTGACCAGTCCCACACCCTCCCAGACCACATGACCAACACTGACCAGTCCCACACCCTCCCAGACCACATGACCAACACTGACCAGTCCCACACCCTCCCAGACCACATGATCCACACTGACCAGTCCTACATCCTCCCAGACCACATGACCCACACTGACCAGTCCCACACCCTCCCAGACCAAATGACCAACACTGACCAGTCCCACACCCTCCCAGACCACATGATCTACACTGACCAGTCCCACACCCTCCCAGACCACATGACCCACACTGACCAGTCCCACACCCTCCCAGACCACATGACCAACACTGACCAGTCCCACACCCTCCCAGACCACATGATCCACACTGACCAGTCCCACAACCTCCCAGACCACATGACCCACACTGACCAGTCCCACACCCTCCCAGACCACATGACCAAAACTGACCAGTCCCACACCCTCCCGGACCACATGATGCACACTGACCAGTCCCACACCCTCCCAGACCACATGATCCACACTGACCAGTCCCACAACCTCCCAGACCACATGACCCACATGACCAGTCCCACACCCTCCCAGACCACATGACCAAAACTGACCAGTCCCACACCCTCCCGGACCACATGATCCACACTGACCAGTCCCACACCCTCCCGGACGACATGATCCACACTGACCAGTCCCACACCCTCCCAGACCACATGATGCACACTGACCAGTCCCACACCCTCCCAGACCACATGACCAACACTGACCGGTCCCACACCCTCCCAGACCACATGACCAACACTGACCAGGCCCACACCCTCCCAGACCACATGATCTACACTGACCAGTCCCACACCCTCCCAGACCACATGACCCACACTGACCAGTCCCACACCCACCCAGACCACATGATGCACACTGACCAGTCCCACACCCTCCCAGACCACATGACCAACACTGACCGGTCCCACACCCTCCCAGACCACATGACCAACACTGACCAGGCCCACACCCTCCCAGACCACATGATCTACACTGACCAGTCCCACACCCTCCCAGACCACATGACCCACACTGACCAGTCCCACACCCTCCCAGACCACATGATCTACACTGACCAGTCCCACACCCTCCCAGACCACATGATCCACACTGACCAGTCCCACACCCTCCCAGACCACATGATCCACACTGACCAGTCCCACACCCTCCCAGAACACATGATCTACACTGACCAGTCCCACACCCACCCAGACCACATGATGCACACTGACCAATCCCACACCCTCCCAGACCACATGACCCACACTGACCAGTCCCACACCCTCCCGGACAACATGATCCACACAGACCAGTCCCACACCCTCCCAGATCACATGACCAACACTGACCAGTCCCACACCCTCCCGGGCCACATGATGCACACTGACCAGTCCCACACCCCCCCAGACCACATGACCAACACTGACCAGTCCCACACCCTCCCAGACCACATGATCTACACTGACCAGTCCCACTCCCTCCCGGACCACATGATGCACACTGACCAGTCCCACACCCACCCAGACCACATGATCTACACTGACCAGTCCCACACCCTCCCAGACCACATGACCCACACTGACCAGTCCCACAGCCTCCCAGACCACATGATGCACACTGACCAGTCCCACATCTTCCCAGACCACATGATCTACACTGACCAGTCCCACACCCTCCCGGATCACATGATGCACACTGACCAGTCCCACACCCTCCCAGACCACATGACCAACACTGACCAGTCCCACACCCTCCCAGACCACATGACCAACACTGACCAGTCCCACACCCTTCCAGACCACATGATCTACACTGACCAGTCCCACACCCTCCCAGACCACATGACCCACACAGACCAGTCCCAGACCCTCCCAGACCACATGATGCACACTGACCAGTCCCACACCCTCCCAGACCACATGATCTACACTGACCAGTCCCACACCCTCCCAGACCACATGACCCACACTGACCAGTCCCACAGCCTCCCAGACCACATGATGCACACTGACCAGTCCCACATCTTCCCAGACCACATGATCTACACTGACCAGTCCCACACCCTCCCGGATCACATGATGCACACTGACCAGTCCCACACCCTCCCAGACCACATGACCAACACTGACCAGTCCCACACCCTCCCAGACCACATGACCAACACTGACCAGTCCCACACCCTTCCAGACCACATGATCTACACTGACCAGTCCCACACCCTCCCAGACCACATGACCCACACAGACCAGTCCCAGACCCTCCCAGACCACATGACCCACACTGACCAGTCCCACACCCTTCCAGACCACATGATGCACACTGACCAGTCCCACACCCTCCCAGACCACATGATCTACAATGACCAGTCCCACACCTTCCCAGACCACATGATCCACACTGACCAGTCCCACACCCTCCCTGACCACATGACCAACACTGACCAGTCCCACACCCTCCCAGACCACATGGCCAACACTGTCCCGTCCCACACCCTCCCAGACCACATGACCCACACTGACCAGTCCCACACCATCCCAGACCACATGAGCCAAACTGACCAGTCCCACAGCCTCCCATACATCATGATCTAAACTGACCAGTCCCACACCCTCCCAGACCACATGATCCAAACTGACCAGTCCCACACCCTCCCAGACCACATGATCTACACTGACCAGTCCCACACCCTCCCAGACCACATGATCTGCACTGACCAGTCCCACACCCTCCCAGACCACATGATCTACACTGACCAGTCCCACACCCTCCCAGACCACATGATGCACACTGACCAGTCCCACTCCCTCCCAGACCACATGATCTACACTGACCAGTCCCACATCCCCCCAGACCACATGACCCACACTGACGAGTCTCACACCCTCCCAGACTACATGACCAACACTGACCAGTCCCACACCCTCCCAGACCACATGACCCACACTGACCAGTCCCACACCCTATCAGACCACATGACCAACACTGACCAGTCCCACACACTCCCAGACCACATGACCAACACTGACCAGTCCCACACCCTCCCAGACCACATGATGCACACTGACCAGTCCCGCACCCTTACAGACCACATGATCCACACTGACCAGTCCCACACCCTCCCAGACCACATGATGCACACTGACCAGTCCCACACTCTCCCAGTCCAAATGATCTACACTGACCAGTCCCACACCCTCCCAGACCACATGATCCACACTGACCAGTCCCACAACCTCCCAGACCACATGTCCAACACTGACCAGTCCCACACCATCCCAGACCACATGACCCACACTGACCAGTCCCACACCCTCCCAGACCACATGATGCACACTGACCAGTTCCACACCCTCCCAGACCGCATGACCAAAACTGACCAGTCCCAAACCCTCCCAGACCACATGATCTACACTGAGCAGTCCCACCAGCTCCCGGACCACATGATGCACACTGACCAGTCCCACACCCTCCCAGACCACATGATGCACACTGACCAGTCCCACACACTCCCAGACCACATGACTCACGCTGACCAGTCCCACACTCTCCCTGACCACATGATCTACAATGACCAGTCCCACACCCTCCCAGACCACATGATCTACACTGACCAGTCCCGCACCCTCCCAGACCACATGATGCACACTGACCAGTCCCACACCCTCCCAGACCACATGATCTACACTGACCAGTCCCACATCCTCCCAGACCACATGACCCACACTGACGAGTCTCACACCCTCCCAGACTACATGACGAACACTGACCAGTCCCACACTCTCCCAGTCCAAATGATCTACACTGACCAATCCCACACCCTCCCAGACCACATGATCCACACTGACCAGTCCCACAACCTCCCAGACCACATGATCCACACTGACCAGTTCCACACCCTCCCAGACCACATGACCCACACTGACCAGTCCCACACCCTCCCAGACCACATGACCAAAACTGACCAGTCCCAAACCCTCCCAGACCACATGATCTACACTGAGCAGTCCCACCAGCTCCCGGACCACATGATGCACACTGAGCAGTCCCACACCCTCCCAGTCCACATGACCAAAACTGACCAGTCCCAAACCCTCCCAGACCACATGATCTACACTGAGCAGTCCCACCAGCTCCCGGACCACATGATGCACACTGACCAGTCCCACACCCTCCCAGACCACATGACTCACGCTGACCAGTCCCACACTCTCCCTGACCACATGATCTACAATGACCAGTCCCACCCCCTCCCACACGACATGATCTACACTGACCAGCCCCACACTCTCCCAGACCACATGACCCACACTGACCAGTCCCACAACCTCCCAGACCACATGATCTACACTGACCAGTCCAACACCCTCCCAGACCACATGATGCACACTGACCAGTCCCACACCCTCCCAGACCACATGATCCACACTGACCAGTCCCACACCCTCCCAGACCACATGACCCACACTGACCAGTCCCACACCCTCCCAGATCACATGACCCACAGTGACCAGTCCCACAGCCTCCCGGACCACTTGACCCACACTGACCAGTTCCACACCCTCCCAGAGCACATGACACACACTAACCAGTCCCACACCCTCCCAGACCACATGACCCACACTGACCAGTCCCACACCCTCCCAGACCACATGACCCACACTGACCAGTCCCACACACCCCCAGACCACATGACCCACAGTGACCAGTGCCACACCCTCCCGGACCAACGGATCCACACTGACCAGTCCCACACCCTCCCAGACCACATGATGCAGACTGACCAGTCCCACACCCTCCCAGACCACATGACCAACACTGACCAGTCCCACACCCTCCCGGACCACCGGATCCACACTGACCAGTCCCACACCCTCCCAGAACACATGACCCACACTGACAAGTCCCACGCCCTCCCAGACCACATGATCTACACTGACCAGTCCCACACCCTCCCAGACCAAATGACCCACACTGACCAGTCACACACCCTCCCAGACCACATGATGCACACTGACCTGTCCCACACCCTC
This sequence comes from Carcharodon carcharias, assembly GCF_017639515.1. Lineage (NCBI taxonomy): Eukaryota > Metazoa > Chordata > Chondrichthyes > Lamniformes > Lamnidae > Carcharodon > Carcharodon carcharias. The sequence goes on from NW_024470847.1 coordinate 306,800, forward strand.
CCAGACCACATGACCAACACTGACCAGTCCCACACCCTCCCGGACCACATGATCCACACTGACCAGTCCCACACCCTCCCAGACCACATGATCTACACTGACCAGTCCCACACCCTCCCAGACCACATGATGCACACTGACCAGTCCCACACCCTCCCAGACCACATGATGCACACTGACGAGTCCTACACCCTCCCAGACCACATGACCCACACTGACCAGTCCCACACCCTCCCAGACAACATGACCAACACTGACCAGTCCCACACCCTCCCAGACGAAATGATGCACACTGACCAGTCCCACACCCTCCCAGACCACATGATCTACACTGACAAGTCCCACACACTCTCAGACCACATGATGCACACTGACCAGTCCCACAACCTCCCAGATCACATGACCAACACTGACCAGTCCCACACCCTCCCAGACCACAGGACCAACACTGACCAGTCCCACACCCTCCCAGACCACATGATCCACACTGACCAGTCCCACAACCTCCCAGACCACATGTCCAACACTGACCAGGCCCACACCCTCCCAGACCACATGACCTACACTGACCAGTCCCACACACTCCCGGACCAAATGGTGCACACTGACCAGTCCCACACCCTCCCAGACCACATGATCCACACTGACCAGTCCCACACCCTCCCAGACCACATGATCTACACTGACCAGTCCCACACCCTCCCAGACCACATGTTCTACACTGACCAGACCCACACCGTCCCAGACCACATGATCCGCTCTGACCAGTCCCACACCCTCCCAGACCACATGACCAACACGGACCCGTCCCACACCCTCCCAGACCACATGACCAACACTGACCAGTCCCACACCCTCCTAGACCACATGATCTACACTGACGAGTCCCACACACTCCCAGACCACATGACCCACACTGACCAGTCCCACACCCTCCCAGACCACATGACCAACACTGACCAGTCCCACACCCTCCCAGACCACATGATCTAAACTGACCAATCCCACACTCTCCCAGACCACATGAGCCACACTGACCAGTCCCACACCCTCCCAGACCTCATGACCAACACTGACCGGTCCCACACACTCCCAAACCACGTGACCCACACTGACCAGTCCCACTCCCTCCCAGACCACATGATCCACACGGACCAGTCCCACACCCTCCCAAAAAACATGATCTACACTGACCAGTCCCACACCCTCCCAGACCACATGATCCACACTGACCAGTCCCACACCCTCCTGGACCACATGATCTACACTGACCAGTCCCACACCCTCCCAGACCACATGATGCACACTGACCTGTCCCACACCCTCCAGACCACATAAGGCACACTGACCAGTCACACACCCTCCCAGACCACATGATGCACTCTGACCAGTCCCACACCCTCCCAGACCACGTGATCTACACTGACCAGTCCCACATCCTCCCAGACCACATGACCCACACTGACCAGTCCCACACCCTCCCGGACCACATGACCCACACTGACCAGTCTCACACCCTCCCAGAAAACATGACGAACACTGACCAGTCCCAAACCCTCCCAGACCACATGATCCAAACTGACCAGTCCCACACCCTCCCAGACCACATGACCAACACTGACCAGTCCCACACCCTCCCAGACCACATGATGCACACTGACCAGTCACAAACCCTCCCGGTCCACATGGTGCACACTGACCAGTCCCACACCCTCCCAGACCACATGACCCACACTGACCAGTCCCACACCCTCCCAGACCACATGATCCACACTGACCAGTCCCACACCCTCCCAGACCACATGAACCACACTGACCAGTCCCACACCCTCCCAGACCACATGATGCACAGTGACCAGTCCCACACACTCCCAGACCACATGATCTACACTGACCAGTCCCACACCCTCCCAGACCACATGACCTACACTGACCAGTCCCACACCCTCCCAGACCACATGATGCACACTGACCAGTCCCACACCCTCCCAGACCACATGACCTACACTGACCAGTTCCACACCCTCCCAGACCACATGATGCACACTGACCAGTCCCACACCCTCCCAGACCACATGATCCACACTGACCAGTTCCACACCCTCCCAGACCACATGACCCACACTGACCAGTCCCACACCCTCCCAGACCACATGATCTACATTGACCAGTCCCACACTCTCCCAGACCACATGATCTACACTGACCAGTCCCACACTCTCCCAGACCACATGATCTACACTGACCTCTCCCAAACCCTCCCAGACCACATGATCCACACTGACCAGTCCCACACCATCCCAGACCACATGATGCACACTGACCAGTCCCACACACTCCCAGACCACATGTTCTACACTGACCAGACCCACACCGTCCCAGACCACATCATCCGCTCTGACCAGTCCCACACCCTTCCAGACCACATGACCAACTCTGACCATTTCCACACCCTCCCAGACCACATGATCTACAGTGACCAGTCCCACACCCTCCCAGACCACATGACCCACACTGACCAGTCCCACACCCTCCCAGACCACATGACCAACACTGACCAGTCCCACACCCTCCCAGACCACATGATGCACACTGACCAGTCCCACACCCTCCCAGACCACATGATCCAATCTGACCAGTCCCACACCCTCCCAGACCACATGATCTACACTGACCAGTCCCAAACACTCCCAGACCACATGACCAACAATGACCAGTAACACACCCTCCCAGACCACATGACCAACAATGACCAGTAACACACACTCCCAGACCACATGACCAACACTGACCGGTCCCACACCCTCCCAAACCACGTGACCCACACTGACCAGTCCCACACCCTCCCAGACCACATGATCCACACTGACCAGTCCCACACCCTCCCAGAAAACATGATCTACACTGACCAGTCCCACACCCTCCCAGACCACATGACCAACACTGACCAGTCCCACACCCTCCCAGACCACATGATGCACACTGACCAGTCCCACACCCTCCCAGACCACATGATCCACAATGACCAGTCCCACACCCTCCCAGACCACATGATCCACACTGACCAGTCCCACACCCTCCCAGACCACATGATCCACACTGACCAGTCCCACACCCTCCCAGACCACATGATCCACACTGACCAGGCCCACACCCTCCCAGACCACATGATCTACACTGACCAGTCCCACACCCTCCCAGACCACATGATCCGCACTGACCAGTCCCACACCCTCCCAGAAAACATGATCTACACTGACCAGTCCCACACCCTCCCAGACCACATGATCCACACTGACCAGTCCCACACCCTCCCGGACCACATGATCTACAATGACCAGTCACACACCATCCAGACCACATAATGCACACTGACCAGTCCCACAACCTGCCAGACCACATGATCTACACTGACCAGTCCCACATCCTCCCAGACCACATGACCCACACTGACCAGTCCCACACCCTCCTGGACCACATGACCCACACTGACCAGTCTCACACCCTCCCAGACCACATGACCCACACTGACCAGTCCCACACCCTCCCAGACCATATGATCCACACTGACCAGTCCCACACCCTCCCAGACCATATGATCCACACTGACCAGTCCCACACCCTCCCAGACCACATGACCAACACTGACCAGTCCCACACCCTCCCAGACCACATGATGCACACTGACCAGTCCCACACCCTCCCAGACCACATGATCCACGCTGACCAGACCCACAACCTCCCAGACCACATGATGCACACTGACCCGTCCCACACCCTCACAGACCACATGATCCACAATGACCAGTCCCACACCCACCCAGACCACATGATCTACACTGACCAGTCCCACACCCTCCCAGACCACATGATCCACAATGACCAGTCCCACACAATCCCAGACCACATGATCTACACTGACCAGTCCCACACCCTCCCAGACCACATGATCCACACTGACCAGTCCCACACCCACCCAGACCACCTGACCCACACTGACCAGGCCCACACCCTCCCAGACCACATGACCAACACTGACCAGTCCCGCACAATCCCGGACCACATGACCCACACTGTCCAGTCCCACACCGTCCCAGACCACATGATCCACACTGACCATTCCCACACCCTCCCAGACCACATGACCCACACTGAACAGTCCCACCAGCTCCCGGACGACATGATGCACACTGACCAGTCCCACACCCTCCCAGACCACATGATCCACACTGACCAGTCCCACACCCTCCCAGACCACATGACCAGCACTGACCAGTCCCACACCCTCCCAGACCACATGATCTACACTGACCAGTCCCACGCCCTCCCAGACCACATGACCCACACTGACCAGTCCCACACCCTCCCAGACCACATGACCCACACTGACTAGTCCCACACCCTCCCAGACCACATGATGCACACTGACCAGTCTCACACCCTCCCAGACCACATGACCCACACTGACTAGTCCCACACCCTCCCAGACCACATGATGCACACTGACCAGTCTCACACCCTCCCAGACCACATGATCCACACTGACCAGTCCCACACCCTCCCAGACCACATGACCCACACTGACTAGTCCCACACCCTCCCAGACCACATGATGCACACTGACCAGTCTCACACCCTCCCAGACCACATGATCCACACTGACGAGTCCCACACACTCCCAGACCACATGACCAACACTGAGTTGTCCCACCCCCTCCCAGACCACATGACCAACACTGACCTGTCCCACACCCTGCCAGACCACATAATCCACACTGACCAATCCCACACCCCCCCCAGAAAACATGATCTACACTGACCAGTCCCACACCCTCCCAGACCACATGATGCACACTGACCAGTCCCATACCCTCCCAGACCACATGATCTACACTGACCAGTCCCACACTCTCCCAGACCACATGATCTACACTGACCAGTCCCACACCCTCCCAGACCACATGATGCACACTGACCAGTCCCACACCCTCCCAGACCACATGACCAACACTGACCAGTCCCACACCCTCCCAGACCACATGACCCACACTGACCAGTCCCACACCCTCCCAGACCACATGACCCACACTGACCAGTCCCACAAACTCCCAGACCACATGACCAAAACTAACCAGTCCCACACCCGCCCAGACCACATAACCAACACTGACCAGTCCCACCAGCTCCCGGGCCACATGATGCACACTGACCAGTCCCACACCCTCCCAGACCACATGACCCACACTGACCAGTCCCACACCCTCCCAGACCACATGATGCACACTGACCAGTCCCACACCCTCCCAGACCACATGATGCACACTGACCAGTCCCACACCCTCCCAGACCACATGACCAACACTGACCAGTCCCACACCCTCCCAGACCACATGACCCACACTGACCAGTCCCACACCCTCCCAGACCACATGACCCACACTGACCAGTCCCAGACCCTCCCAGACCACATGACCCACACTGACCAGTCACACACCCTCCCAGACCACATGATCCACAATGACCAGTCACACAACCTCCCAGACCACATGACCCACAGTGACCAGTCCCACACCCTCCCAGAACACATGACCCACACTGACCAGTTCCACACCCTCCCAAACCACATGACCAACACTGACCAGTCCCACAACCTCCCGGACCACATGATGCACACTGACCAGTCCCACACCCTCCCAGACCACATGATCTACACTGACCCGTCCCACACCCTCACAGAACACATGATCCACAATGACCAGTCCCACACCCTCCCAGACCACATGACCCACACTGACCAGTCCCACACACTCCGAGACCACATGATCTACACTGACCAGTCCGACACCCTCCCAGACCACATGATCCACAATGACCAGTCCCACACCCTCCCAGACCACCTGACCCACACTGACCAGTCCCACAGCCTCCCAGACCACATGACCAACACTGACAATTCCCACACCCTCCCAGACCACATGACCCACACTGACCAGTCCCACACCCTCCCAGACCACATGATGCACACTGACCAGTCCCACACCCTCCCAGACCACATGACCCACACTGACCAGTCCCACACCCTCCCAGAAAACATGAAGCACACTGACCAGTCCCACACCCTCCCAGACCACATGATCCACACTGACCAGTCCCACACCCTCCCAGACCACATGATCTACACTGACCAGTCCCACACCCTCCCAGACCACATGATGCACACTGACCAGTCCCACACCCTCCCAAACCACATGATCTACACTGACCAGTCCCACACCCTCCCAGACCACATGACCCACACTGACCAGTCCCACACCCTCCCGGACCACATGACCCACACTGACCAGTCTCACAACCTCCCAGTCAACATGACCAACACTGACCAGTCCCACACCCTCCCAGACCACATGATCCACACTGACCAGTCCCACACCCTCCCAGACCACATGATCCACACTGACCAGTCCCACACCCTCACAGACCACATGATCCACAATGACCAGTCCCACACCCTCCCAGACCACATGACCAACACTGACCAGTCCCACACCCTCCCAGACCACATGATCTACACTGACCAGTCCCAAACACTCCCAGACCACATGATCCACACTGACCAGTCCCACACCCTCCCAGACCACATGATCCACACTGACCAGTCCCACACCCTCCCAGACCACCTGACCCACACTGACCAGTCCCACACCCTCCCAGACCACATGACCAACACTGACCAGTCCCACACCCTCCCAGACCACATGACCCACACTGACCAGTCCCACACTCTCCCAGACCACATGATCCACACTGACCAGTCCCACACCCTCCCAGACCACATGATCCACACTGACCAGTCCCACACCCTCCCAGACCACATGATCCACACTGACCAGTCCCACACCTCCCAGACCACATGACCACACTGACCAGTCCCACACCCTCCCAGACCACATGATCCACACTGACCAGTCCCCACACCTCCAGACCACATGATCCACACTGACCAGTCCCACACCCTCCCAGCCCACATGATCCACACTGACCAGTCCCACACCCTCCCAGACCCACATGACCACACTGACCAGTCCCACACCCTCCCAGACCACATGATCTACACTGACCAGTCCCACACCCTCCCAGACCACATGATGCACACTGACCAGTCCCACACCCTCCCAGACCACATGATCCACACTGACCAGTCCCACACCCTCCCAGACCACATGATCCACACTGACCAGTCCCACACCCTCCCAGACCACATGACCCACACTGACCAGTCCCACACCCTCCCAGACCACATGACCACACTGACCAGTCCCACACCCTCCCAGACCACATGATGCACACTGACCATTCCCACAACCTCCCAGACCACATGATCTACACTGACCAGTCCCACACCCTCCCAGATCACATGACCTAAATTGACCAGTCCCACACCCTCCCAGACCACAAGATCCACACTGAACTGTCCCACACACTCCCAGACCACATGATGCACACTGACCAGTCCCACACCCTCCCAGACCACATGATCCACACTGACCAGTCCCACACCCTCCCAGACCACATGACCCACAGTGACCAGTCCCACACCCTCCCAGACCACATGACCACACTGACCAGTCCCACACCCTCCCAGACCACATGATCCTACACTGACCAGTCCCACACCCCTCCCAGACCACATGATGCACACTGACCAGTCCCACACCCTCCCAGACCACATGATCCACACTGACCAGTCCCACACCCTCCCAGACCACATGATGCACACTGACCAGTCCCACACCCTCCCAGACCACATGATCTACACTGACCAGTCCCACACCCTCCAGACCACATGACCAACACTGACCAGTCCCACACCCTCCCGGACCACATGATGCACACTGACCAGTCCCACACCCTCCCAGACCACATGATCCACACTGACCAGTCCCACACCCTCCCAGACCACATGATCCACACTGACCAGTCCCAAAACCTCCCAGACCACATGATCACACTGACCAGTCCCACACCCTCCCAGACCACATGACCACACTGACCAGTCCCACACCCTCCCAGACCACATGATCTACACTGACCAGTCCCACACCCTCCCAGACCACATGATCCACACTGACCAGTCCCACACCCCCCCAGACCACATGACCACACTGACCAGTCCCACACCCTCCCAGACCACATGATCAACACTGACCAGTCCCACACCCTCCCAGACCACATGATCCACACTGACCAGTCCCACACCCTCCCAGACCACATGATCTACACTGACCAGTCCCACACCCTCCCAGACCACATGACCAACACTGACCAGTCCCACACACTCCCAGACCACATGATCCACACTGACCAGTCCCACACCCTCCCAGACCACATGATCCACACTGACCAGTCCCACACCCTCCCAGACCACATGACCCACACTGACCAGTCCCACACCCTCCCAGACCAAATGATCCACATTGAACTGTCCCACACCTTCCCAGACCACATGACCCACACTGACCAGTCCCACACCCTCCCAGACCACATGATCCACACTGACCAGTCCCACACCCTCCCAGACCACATGATCCACACTGACCAGTCCCACACCCTCCCAGACCACATGATCACACTGACCAGTCCCACACCCTCCCAGACCACATGATCACACTGACCAGTCCCACACCCTCCCAGACCACATGATCCACACTGACCAGTCCCACACCCTCCCAGACCACATGATCCACACTGACCAGTCCCACACCCTCCCAGACCACATGATCCACACTGACCAGTCCCACACCCTCCCAGACCACATGATCCACACTGACCAGTCCCACACCCTCCCAGACCACATGATCCACACTGACCAGTCCCACACCCTCCCAGACCACATGATCCACACTGACCAGTCCCACACCCTCCCAGACCACATGATCACACTGACCAGTCCCACACCCTCCCAGACCACATGATCCACACTGACCAGTCCCACACCCTCCAGACCACATGATCACACTGACCAGTCCCACACCCTCCCAGACCACATGAACCACACTGACCAGTCCCACACACTCCCAGACCACATGATCAACACTGACCAGTCCCACACCCTCCCAGACCACATGATCCACACTGACCAGTCCCACACCTCCCAGGACCACATGATGCAACACTGACCAGTCCCACACCCTCCCAGACCACATGACCAACACTGACCAGTCCCACACCCTCCCAGACCACATGATCCACACTGACCAGTCCCACACCCTCCCAGACCACATGATGCACACTGACCAGTCCCACACCCTCCCAGACCACATGACCCACACTGACCAGTCCCACACCCTCCCAGACCACATGATCCACACTGACCAGTCCACACCCTCCCAGACCACATGACCCACACTGACCAGTCCCACACCCTCCCAGACCACATGATCCACACTGACCAGTCCCACACCCTCCCAGAACCACATGACCTCACACTGACCAGTCCCACACCCTCCCAGACCACATGATCCACACTGACCAGTCCCACACCCTCCCAGACCACATGACCCACACTGACCAGTCCCACACCCTCCCAGACCACATGATCCACACTGACCAGTCCCACACCCCCCAGACCACTTGATCTACACTGACCATTCCCACACCCTCCCAGACCACATGATCCACACTGACCAGTCCCACACCCTCCCAGACCACATGATCTACACTGACCAGTCCCACACCCTCCCAGACCACATGATCTACACTGACCAGTCCCACACCCTCCCAGACCACATGATCTACACTGACCAGTCCCACACCCTCCCAGACCACATGATGCACACTGACAAGTCCCACACCCTCCCAAACCACATGATCTACACTGACCAGTCCCACACCCTCCCAGACCACATGACCCACACTGACCAGTCCCACACCTCCCAGACCACATGATCCACACTGACAAGTCCCACACCCTCCCAGACCACATGACCACACTGACCAGTCCCACACACTCCCAGGACCACATGATCCACACTGACCAGTCCCACACCCTCCCAGACCACATGATCCACACTGACCAGTCCCACACCCTCCCAGACCACATGATGCTACACTGACCAGTCCCACAACCCTCCCAGACCACATGATCTACACTGACCAGTCCCACACCCTCCCAGACCACATGATGCACACTGACCATTCCCACACCCCTCAGACCACATGATGCACACTGTCCAGTCCCACAACCCCCACAGGCCACATGATCCACACTGAGCAGTCCCACACCCTCCCAGACCACATGATCCACACTGACCAGTCCCACACCCTCCCAGACCACATGATCCACACTGACCTGTCCCACACCCTCCAGACCACATGATCACACTGACCATTCCCACACCCTCCCAGACCACATGATCACACTGACCATCCCACTCCCGTCCCAGACCACATGGATCAACACGGACCAGTCCCACAACCTCCCAGACCCCAATGATCCCACATGCCCAGTCCCACACCCTCCCGACCACATGACCCACACTGACCAGTCCCCACACCGCTCCCAGGGACCACATGATGCCACACGTCCAGTCCCCACACCCTCCCAGACCACATGGAAGCCACACTGACCAGTCCCACACCCTCCAGACCACATGATGCCACACTGACCAGTCCCACACCCTCCAGACCACATGATGCCACACTGACCAGTTCCAGCACCTCCCCAGATCCACATTGCACACTGACCACCGTCACACCCCTCCCAGGACCACATGCTCCACACTGACCAGTCCCACTCCCTCCCAGACCACATGATGCCACACTGACAAGTCCACACCCTCCCAGACCACATGAACCACACTGACCAGTCCCACACCCTCCCAGACCACATGACACACACTGTCCCGTCCCACACCCTCCCGGAACCACAATGATGCCCAAACTGACCAGTCCCACACCCTCCCAGACCACATGATCACACTGACCAGTCCCACACCTCCCAGACCACATGATCCACACTGACCAGTCCCACACCCTCCCAGACCACATGACCACACTGACCAGTCCCACACCCTCCCAGACCACATGACCCACACTGACCAGTCCCACACCCTCCAGACCACATGATTCCACACTGACCAGTCCCACACCCTCCCAGACCACATGATCCATTATAACCAGTCCCACACCTTCCCAGACCACATGATCCACACTGACCAGTCCCACACCCTCCCAGACCACATGATCTACACTGACCAGTCCCACACACTCCCAGACCACATGATCTACACTGACCAGTCCCACACCTTACCAGACCACATGATCTACACTGACCAGTCCCACACCTTCCCAGACCACATGATCTACACTGACCAGACACACACCCTCCCGGACCACATGATGCACACTGACCAGTCCCACACCCACCCAGACCACATGATGCACACTGTCCAGTCCCACACCCTCCCAGACCACATGATCCACACTGACCAGTCCCACACCCTCCCAGACCACATGATCTTGACTGACCAGTCCCACACCCTCCCAGACCACATGAACCACACTGACCAGTCCCACACACGCCCAGACCACATGATCTACACTGACCAGTCCCAAACCCTCCCAGACCACATGATCCACACTGACCAGTCCCACACACACCCAGACCACCTGACCCACACTGACCAGTCCCACACCCTCCCAGACCACATGTCCAACACTGACCAGTCCCACACCCTCCCGGAGCACATGACCCACACTGACCAGTCCCACACCCTCCCAGACCACATGATCCACACTGACCAGTCCCACACCCTCCCTGACCACATGACCCACACTGCCCAGTCCCACACTCTCACAGACCACATGACCCACAGTGACCAGTCCCACACCCTCCCAGACCACATGACCCACACTGACCAGTCCCACACCCTCCCAGACCACATGATCCACACTGACCAGTCCCACACCCTCCCAGACCACATGATCCACACTGACCAGTCCCACACCCTCCCAGACCAATGATCCACACTGACCAGTCCACACCCTCCCAGACCACATGATCCACACTGACCAGTCCCACACCCCCCAGACCACATGAACCACACTGACCAGTCCCACACCCTCCCAGACCACATGATCCACACTGACCAGTCCCACACCCTCCCAGACCACATGATCCACACTGACCAGTCCCACACCCTCCCAGACCACATGATCTACACTGACCAGTCCCACACCCTCCCAGACCACATGATCCACACTGACCAGTCCCACACCCTCCCAGACCACATGATCCACACTGACCAGTCCCACACCCTCCCAGACCACATGACGCACACTGGCCAGTCCCACACCCTCCCAGACCACATGATGCACACTGACCAGTCCCACACCCTCCCAGACCACATGACCCACACTGACCAGTCCCACACCCTCCCAGACCACATGATGCACACTGACCAGTCCCACACCCTCCCAGACCACATGATCCACACTGACCAGTCCCACACCCTCCCAGACCACATGACCAACACTGACCAGTCCCACACCCTCCCAGACCACATGATCCCACTGAACCAGTCCCACACCCTCCCAGACCACATGATCCACACTGACCAGTCCCACACCCTCCCAGACCACATGATCTACACTGACCAGTCCCACACACTCCCAGACCACATGATCACACTGACCAGTCCACACCCTCCCAGACCACATGATCACACTGACCAGGTCCCACACCCTCCCAGACCACATGATCCACACTGAGCAGTCCACACCCTCCCAGACCACATGATGCACACTGACCAGTCCCACACCCTCCCAGACCACATGATCCACACTGACCAGTCCCACACCCTCCCAGACCACATGATCCACACTGACCAGTCCCACACCCTCCCAGACCACATGATCTACACTGACCAGTCCCACACCAACCCAGACCACCTGACCGACACTGACCAGTCCCACACCCTCCAGACCACATGACCAACACTGACCAGGTCCCACACCCTCCCCAGACCAATGACCAACACTGACCAGTCCCACACCCTCCCAGACCACATGATCGACACTGACCAGTCCCACACCCTCCCAGACCACATGAGCCACACTGACCAGTCCCACACCCTCCCAGACCACATGACCCACACTGACCCAGTCCCACACCCCCAGACCACATGATCCACTACTGACCAGTCCCACACCCTCCCAGACCACATGATCCTACACTGACCAGTCCCACACCCTCCCAGACCACATGATCTACACTGACCAGTCCCACACCTCCCAGACCACAAGATCCACACGGACCAGTCCCACACCCTCCCAGACCACATGATGCACACTGCCAGTCCACACCCCTCCCAGACCTACATGATCACACTGACCAGTCCCACACCCTCCCAGACACATGATCCACACTGACCAGTCCCACACCCTCCCAGACCACATGATCCACACTGACCAGTCCCACCACCCTCCCAGACCACATGACCACACTGACCAGTCCCACACCCTCCCAGACCACATGACCACACTGACTCAGTCCCACACCCTCCCAGACCACATGATGCACACTGACCAGTCCCACACCCTCCCAGACCACATGATCCACACTGACCAGTCCCACAACCTCCCGGACCACATGATCCACACTGACCAGTCCCACACCGTCCCAGACCACATGACCCACACTGACCAGTCCCACAACCCCCCAGACCACATGACCAACACTGACCAGACCCACACCCTCCCAGACCACATGATCCACACTGACCAGTCCCCAACCCTCCCAGACCACATGACCAACACTGACCAGTCCCACACCCTCCCAGACCACATGATGCACACTGACCAGTCCACACCCTCCCAGACCACATGACCAACACGGACCAGTCCCACACCCTCCCAGACCACATGATCCACACTGACCAGTCCCACACCCTCCCAGACCACATGATACACTGACCAGTCCCACACCCTCCCAGACCACATGATCTACACTGACCAGTCCCACACCCTCCCAGACCACATGATCCACACTGACCAGTCCCACACCCTCCCAGACCACATGATGCACACTGACCAGTCCCACACCCTCCCAGACCACATGATGCACACTGACCAGTCCCACACCCTCCCAGACCACATGACCCACACTGACCAGTCCCACACCCTCCCAGACCACATGATCCACACTGACCAGTCCCACACCCTCCCAGACCACATGATCCACACTGACCAGTCCCACACCCTCCCAGACCACATGACCACACTGACCAGTCCCACACCCTCCCAGACCACATGATCTACACTGACCAGTCCCACACCCTCCCAGACCACATGATCCACACTGACCAGTCCCACACCCTCCCAGACCACATGATCCACACTGACCAGTCCCACACCCTCCCAGACCACATGATCCACACTGACCAGTCCCACACCCTCCCAGACCACATGACCCACACTGACCAGTCCCACACCCTCCCAGACCACATGATCCACACTGACCAGTCCCACACCATCCCAGACCACATGATCCACACTGACCAGTCCCACACCCTCCCAGACCACATGATGCACACTGACCAGTCCCACACCCTCCCAGACCACATGATGCACACTGACCAGTCCCACACCCTCCCAGACCACATGATCAACACTGACCAGTCCCACACCCTCCCAGACCACATGATCGACACTGACCAGTCCCACACCCTCCCAGACCACATGACCAACACTGACCAGTCCCACACCCTCCCAGACCACATGACCCACAATGCCCAGCCCCACACCCTCCCAGACCACATGACCCACACTGACCAGTCCCACACCCTCCCAGACCACATGATCCACACTGACCAGTCCCACACCCTCCCAGACCACATGACCCACACTGACCAGTTCCACACCCTCCCAGACCACATGACACACACTGACAAGTCCCACACCATCCCAGACCACATGATCCACACTGACCAGTCCCACACCCTCCCAGACCACATGATCCATTATAACCAGTCCCACACCCTCCCAGACCACATGATCCACACTGACCAGTTCCACACCCTCCCAGACCACATGATCCACACTAACCAGTCCCACACCCTCCCAGACCACATGATCTACACTGACCAGTCCCACACCCTCCCAGACCACATGACCCACACTGACCAGTCCCACACCCCCCCAGACCACATGACCCAAACTGACCAGTCCCACACCCTCCCGGACCACATGATGCACACTGACCAGTCCCACTCCCTCCCAGACCACATGATCCACACGGACCAGTCCCACAACCTCCCAGACCACATGATGCACACTGACCAGTCCCACACCCTCCCAGACCACATGACCCACAATGCCCAGTCCCACACCCTCCCAGACCACATGACCAACACTGACCAGTCCCACACCCTCCCAGACCACATGACCCACAGTGACCAGCCCCACACCCTCCCAGACCACATGACCCACAGTGACCAGCCCCACACCCTCCCAGACCACATGATCCATTATAACCAGTCCCACACCCTCCCAGACCACATGACCAACACTGACCAGTCCCACACCCTCCCAGACCACATGATCTACACTGACCAGTCCCAAACACTCCCAGACCACATGATCTACACTGACCAGTCCCACACCTTCCCAGACCACATGATCTACACTGACCAGTCCCACACCCTCCCAGACCACATGATGCACTCTGACCAGTCCCACACCCTCCCAGACCACATGATGCACACTGACCAGTCCCACACCCTCCCAGACCACATGACCCACACTGACCAGTCCCACACCCTCCCAGACCACATGATCCACAATGACCAGTCCCACACCCTCCCAGACCACATGATCGTGACTGACCAGTCCCACACCCTCCCAGACCACATGATCCACACTGACCAGTCCCACACACGCCCTGACCACATGATCTACACTGACCAGTCCCAAACCCTCCCAGACCACATGATCCACACTGACCAGTCCCACACACACCCAGACCACCTGACCCACACTGACCAGTCCCACACCCTCCCAGACCACATGTCCAACACTGACCAGTCCCACACCATCCCAGACCACATGACCCACACTGACCAGTCCCACACCCTCCCAGACCACATGATGCACACTGACCAGTCCCAAACCCTCCCAGACCACATGATCCACACTGACCAGTACCACACCATCCCAGACCACATGATCCACACTGACCAGTCCCACACCCTCCCAGACCACATGACGCACACTGACCAGTCCCACACCATCCCAGACCACATGACCAACACTGACCAGTCCCACCAGCTCCCGGACGACATGATCCACACTGACCAGTCCCACACCCTCCAAGACCATATGATCTACACTGACCAGTCCCACACCCTCCCAGACCGCATGATGCATACTGACCAGTCCCACACCCTCCCAGACCACATGATGCATACTGACCAGTCCCACAGCCTCCCAGACCACATGATCCACACTGACCAGTCCCAAACACTCCCAGACCACATGATCGACACTGACCAGTCCCACACCCTCCCAGACCACATGATCTACACTGACCAGTCCCACACCCTCCCAGACCGCATGATCTACACTGACCAGTCCCACACCCTCCCAGACCACATGATCCACACTGACCAGTCCCACACCCTCCCAGACCACATGACGCACACTGGCCAGTCCCACACCCTCCCAGACCACATGATGCACACTGACCAGTCCCACACCCTCCCAGACCACATGACCCACACTGACCAGTCCCACCCCCTCTCAGACCACATGATCCACACTGACCAGTCCCACACCCTCCCAGACCACAAGATCCACACTGACCAATCCCACACCCTCCCAGACCACATGACCAACACTGACCAGTCCCACCAGCTCCCGGACGACATGATGCACACTGACCAGTCCCACACCCTCCCACACCACAAGATCCACACTGACCAGTCCCACACCCTCCCAGACCATATGATCTACACTGACCAGTCCCACACCCCCCCAGACCACATGATGCACAATGACCAGTCCCACACCCTCCCAGACCACATGATCCACACTGACCAGTCCCACACCCTCCCAGACCACATGATCTAAACTGACCAGTCCCACACCCTCCCAGACCACATGATCTACACAGACCAGTCCCACACCATCCCAGACCACATGATCCGCACTGACCAGTCCCACACTCTCCGAGACCACATGATGCACACTGACCAGTCCCACACCCTCCCAGACCACATGACCAACACTGACCAGTCCCACACCCTCCCAGACCACATGATCTACACTGACCAGTCCCACCACCTCCCGGACCACATGATCTACACTGACCAGTCCCACACCCTCCCAGACCACATGACCCACACTGACCAGTCCCACACCCTCCCAGAACTCATCACCCACACTGACCAGTCCCACACACTCCCAGACCACATGATGCACACTGACCAGTCCCACACCCTCCCAGACCACATGATCTACACTGACCAGTCCCACACCCTCCCAGACCACATGATCCACACTGACCAGTCCCACACCCTCCCAGACCACATGATCTACACTGACCAGTCCCACAACATCCCAGACCACATGATCTACACTGACCAGTCCCACACCCTCCCAGACCACATGATGCACACTGTCCAGTCCCACACCCCCCACAGACCACATGATCCACACTGAGCAGTCCACACCCTCCCAGACCACATGATGCACACTGACCAGTCCCACACCCTCCCAGACCACATGATCCACACTGACCAGTCCCACACCCTCCCAGACCACATGATCGACACTGACCAGTCCCACACCCTCCCAGACCACATGATCCACACTGACCAGTCCCACACCCTCCCAGACCACATGATCCACACTGACCAGTCCCACACCCTCCCAGACCACATGATCCACACTGACCAGTCCCACACCCTCCCAGACCACATGATCACACTGACCAGTCCCACACCCTCCCAGACCACATGACCCACACTGACCAGTCCCACACCCTCCCAGACCACATGATCCCACACTGACCAGTCCCACACCATCCCAGACCACATGATCCACACTGACCAGTCCCACACCCTCCCAGACCACATGAACCACACTGACCAGTCCCACACCCTCCCAGACCACATGATGCACACTGACCAGTCCCACACCCCCCAGACCACATGAACCACACTGAGCAGTCCCACACCCTCCCAGACCACATGATCTACACTGACCAGTCCCACACGCTCCCAGACCACATGACCCACACTGACCAGTTCCACACCCTCCCAGACCACATGACACACACTGACAAGTCCCACACCATCCCAGACCACATGATCCACACTGACCAGTCCCACACCCTCCCAGACCACATGATCCATTATAACCAGTCCCACACCTTCCCAGACCACATGATCCACACTGACCAGTTCCACACCCTCCCAGACCACATGATCCACACTAACCAGTCCCACACCCTCCCAGACCACATGACCCACACTGACCAGTCCCACAGCCCCCAGACCACATGACCCACACTGACCAGTCCCACACCCTCCCAGACCACATGATGCACACTGACCAGTCCCACACCCTCCCAGACCACATGATCCACACTGACCAGTCCCACACCCTCCCAGACCACATGATGCACACTGACCAGTCCCACACCCTCCCAGACCACATGACCCACACTGACCAGTCCCACACCCTCCCAGACCACATGACCAACACTGACCAGTCCCACACCCTCCCAGACCACATGACCCACACTGACCAGTCCCACACCCTCCCAGACCACATGACCCACACTGACCAGTCCCACACCCTCCCAGACCACATGATCCATTATAACCAGTCCCACACCCTCCCAGACCACATGACCAACACTGACCAGTCCCACACCCTCCCAGACCACATGACCCACACTGACCAGTCCCACACCCTCCCAGACCACATGATCTACACTGACCAGTCCCACACCTTCCCAGACCACATGATCTACACTGACCAGACACACACCCTCCCGGACCACATGATGCACACTGACCAGTCCCACACCCTCCCAGACCACATGATGCACACTGACCAGTCCCACACCCTCCCAGACCACATGACCCACACTGACCAGTCCCACACCCTCCCAGACCACATGATCCACACTGACCAGTCCCACACCCTCCCAGACCACATGATCTTGACTGACCAGTCCCACACCCTCCCAGACCACATGATCCACACTGACCAGTCCCACACCCTCCCAGACCACATGATCTACACTGACCAGTCCCACACCCTCCCAGACCACATGATCCACACTGACCAGTCCCACACCCTCCCAGACCACATGACCCACACTGACCAGTCCCACACCCTCCCAGACCACATGATCCACACTGACCAGTCCCACACCCTCCCAGACCACATGACCCACACTGACCAGTCCCACACCCTCCCAGACCACATGATCCAACACTGACCAGTCCCACAACCTCCCAGACCACATGATCCACACTGACCAGTCCCACACCCTCCCAGACCACATGATCCACACTGACCAGTCCCACACCCTCCCAGACCACATGATCCACACTGACCAGTCCCACACCCTCCCAGACCACATGACCCACACTGACCAGTCCCACACCTCCCAGACCACATGATCCACACTGACCAGTCCCACACCCTCCCAGACCACATGATCCACACTGACCAGTCCCACACCCTCCCAGACCACATGATCCACACTGACCAGTCCCACACCCTCCCAGACCACATGATCCACACTGACCAGTCCCACACCCTCCCAGACCACATGATCCACACTGACCAGTCCCACACCCTCCCAGACCACATGATCCACACTGACCAGTCCCACACCCTCCCAGACCACATGATCTACACTGACCAGTCCCACACCCTCCCAGACCACATGATCCACACTGACCAGTCCCACACCCTCACAGACCACATGATGCACACTGACCAGTCCCACACCCTCCCAGACCACATGATCCACACTGACCAGTCCCACACCCTCCCAGACCACATGATCCACACTGACCAGTCCCACACCCTCCCAGACCACATGATGCACACTGACCAGTCCCACACCCTCCCAGACCACATGATCTACACTGACCAGTCCCACACCCTCCCAGACCACATGATCCACACTGACCAGTCCCACACCCTCCCAGACCACATGATGCACACTGACCAGTCCCACACCCTCCCAGACCACATGATCTACACTGACCAGTCCCACACCCTCCCAGACCACATGATCTACACTGACCAGTCCCACACACTCCCAGACCACATGATCCACACTGACCAGTCCCACACCCTCCCAGACCACATGATCCACACTGACCAGTCCCACACCCTCCCAGACCACATGATCCACACTGACCAGTCCCACACCCTCCCAGACCACATGATCCACACTGACCAGTCCCACACCCTCCCAGACCACATGACCCACACTGACCAGTCCCACACCCTCCCAGACCACATGATCTACACTGACCAGTCCCACACCCTCCCAGACCACATGACCCACACTGACCAGTCCCACACCCTCCCAGACCACATGATCCACACTGACCAGTCCCACACCCTCCCAGACCACATGATCCACACTGACCAGTCCCACACCCTCCCAGACCACATGATCACACTGACCAGTCCCACACCCTCCCGGACCACATGATGCACAATGACCAGTCCCACACCCTCCCAGACCACATGATCCACACTGACCAGTCCCACACCCACCCAGACCACATGATCCTCACTGACCAGTCCCACACCCTCCCAGACCACATGATGCACACTGACCAGTCCCACACCCTCCCAGACCACATGATCCACACTGACCAGTCCCACACCCTCCCAGACCACATGATCTACACTGACCAGTTCCACACCCTCCCAGACCACATGACACACACTGACCAGTCCCACACCCTCCCAGACCACATGACCCACACTGACCTGTCCCACACCCTCCCAGACCACATGATCCACTCTGACCAGTCCCACACCCTCCCAGACCACATGACCACACTGACCAGTCCCACACCCTCCCAGACCACATGATCCACACTGACCAGTCCCACACCCTCCCAGACCACATGATCCACACTGACCAGTCCCACACCCTCCCAGACCACATGACACACACTGACCAGTCCCACACCCTCCCAGACCACATGATCCACACTGACCAGTCCCACACCCTCCCAGACCACATGATCCACACTGACCAGTCCCACACCCTCCCAGACCACATGATCCACACTGACCAGTTCCACACCCTCCCAGACCACATGATCCACACTGACCAGTCCCACACCCTCCCAGACCACATGATCCACACTGACCAGTCCCACACCCTCCCAGACCACATGACCACACTGACCAGTCCCACACCCTCCCAGACCACATGACCACACTGACCAGTCCCACACCCTCCCAGACCACATGACGCACACTGACCAGTCCCACACCCTCCCAGACCACATGACCCACACTGACCAGTCCCACACCCTCCCAGACCACATGATCCACACTGACCAGTCCCACACCCTCCCAGACCACATGATCCACACTGACCAGTCCCACACCCTCCCAGACCACATGACCAACACTGACCAGTCCCACACCCTCCCAGACCACATGATGCACACTGACCAGTCCCACACCCTCCCAGACCACATGATCTACACTGACCAGTCCCACACCCTCCCAGACCACATGATCCACACTGACCAGTCCCACACCCTCCCAGACCACATGATCTACACTGACCAGTCCCACACCCTCCCAGACCACATGATGCACACTGACCAGTCCCACACCCTCCCAGACCACATGATCCACACTGACCAGTCCCACACCCTCCCAGACCACATGATCCACACTGACCAGTCCCACACCCTCCCAGACCACATGATGCACACTGACCAGTCCCACACCCTCCCAGACCACATGATCACACTGACCAGTCCCACACCCTCCCAGACCACATGATGCACACTGACCAGTCCCACACCCTCCCAGACCACATGATCTACACTGACCAGTCCCACACCCTCCCAGACCACATGATCCACACTGACCAGTCCCACACCCTCCCAGACCACATGATCACACTGACCAGTCCCACACCCCCAGACCACATGATCCACACTGACCAGTCCCACACCCTCCCAGACCACATGATGCACACTGACCAGTCCCACACCCTCCCAGACCACATGATCCACACTGACCAGTCCCACACCTCCCAGACCACATGACCACACTGACCAGTCCCACACCCTCCCAGACCACATGATCCACACTGACCAGTCCCACACCTCCCAGACCACATGATCCACACTGACCAGTCCCACACCCTCCCAGACCACATGATCACACTGACCAGTCCCACACCCTCCCAGACCACATGATGCACACTGACCAGTCCCACACCCTCCCAGACCACATGACCCACACTGACCAGTCCCACACCCTCCCAGACCACATGATCCACACTGACCAGTCCCACACCCTCCCAGACCACATGACCCACACTGACCAGTCCCACACCCTCCCAGACCACATGATGCACACTGACCAGTCCCACACCCTCCCAGACCACATGATCCACACTGACCAGTCCCACACCCTCCCAGACCACATGATCCACACTGACCAGTCCCACACCCTCCCAGACCACATGATCCACACTGACCAGTCCCACACCCTCCCAGACCACATGATCACACTGACCAGTCCCACACCCTCCCAGACCACATGATCTACACTGACCAGTCCCACACCCTCCCAGACCACATGATCCACACTGACCAGTCCCACACCCTCCCAGACCACATGATCCACACTGACCAGTCCCACACCCTCCCAGACCACATGACCCACACTGACCAGTCCCACACCCTCCCAGACCACATGATCCACACTGACCAGTCCCACACCCTCCCAGACCACATGATCCACACTGACCAGTCCCACACCCTCCCAGACCACATGATCCACACTGACCAGTCCCACACCCTCCCAGACCACATGATCCACACTGACCAGTCCCACACCCTCCCAGACCACATGACCCACACTGACCAGTCCCACACCCTCCCAGACCACATGACCCACACTGACCAGTCCCACACCCTCCCAGACCACATGACACACACTGACCAGTCCCACACCCTCCCAGACCACATGATCCACACTGACCAGTCCCACACACTCCCAGACCACATGACCACACTGACCAGTCCCACACCCTCCCAGACCACATGATCCACACTGACCAGTCCCACACCCTCCCAGACCACATGATCCACACTGACCAGTCCCACACCCTCCCAGACCACATGATCCACACTGACCAGTCCCACACCCTCCCAGACCACATGATCCACACTGACCAGTCCCACACCCTCCCAGACCACATGATCCACACTGACCAGTCCCACACCCTCCCAGACCACATGATGCACACTGACCAGTCCCACACCCTCCCAGACCACATGACCAACACTGACCAGTCCCACACCCTCCCAGAACACATGATCCACACTGACCAGTCCCACACCCTCCCAGACCACATGATCCACACTGACCAGTCCCACACCCTCCCAGACCACATGATCCACACTGACCAGTCCCACACCCTCCCAGACCACATGATCCACACTGACCAGTCCCACACCCTCCCAGACCACATGATCCACACTGAGCAGTCCACACCCTCCCAGACCACATGATGCACACTGACCAGTCCCACACCCTCCCAGACCACATGATCCACACTGACCAGTCCCACACCCTCCCAGACCACATGATCTACACTGACCTGTCCCACACCCTCCCAGACCACATGATCCACACTGACCAGTCCCACACCCTCCCAGAACACATGATCCACACTGACCAGTCCCACACCCTCCCAGACCACATGATGCACACTGACCAGTCCCACACCCTCCCAGACCACATGATCCACACTGACCAGTCCCACACCCTCCCAGACCACATGATCCACACTGACCAGTCCCACAACCTCCCAGACCACATGACCCACACTGACCAGTCCCACACCCTCCCAGACCACATGATCCACACTGACCAGTCCCACACCCTCCCAGACCACATGACCCACACTGACCAGTCCCACACCCTCCCAGACCACATGACCACACACTGACCAGTCCCACACCCTCCCAGACCACATGATCCACACTGACCAGTCCCACACCCTCCCAGACCACATGATCCACACTGACCAGTCCCACACCCTCCCAGACCACATGACCCACACTGACCAGTCCCACACCCTCCCAGACCACATGATGCACACTGACCAGTCCCACACCCTCCCAGACCACATGACCCACACTGACCAGTCCCACACCCTCCCAGACCACATGACCCACACTGACCAGTCCCACACCCTCCCAGACCACATGATCCACACTGACCAGTCCCACACCCTCCCAGACCACATGACCAACACTGACCAGTCCCACACCCTCCCAGACCACATGATCCACACTGACCAGTCCCACACCCTCCCAGACCACATGATCCACACTGACCAGTCCCACACCCTCCCAGACCACATGATCTACACTGACCAGTCCCACACCCTCCCAGACCACATGATCCACACTGACCAGTCCCACACCCTCCCAGACCACATGACGCACACTGACCAGTCCCACACCCTCCCAGACCACATGATCTACACTGACCAGTCCCACACCCTCCCAGACCACATGATCTACACTGACCAGTCCCACACACTCCCAGACCACATGATCCACACTGACCAGTCCCACACCCTCCCAGACCACATGACCCACACTGACCAGTCCCACACCCTCCCAGACCACATGACCCACACTGACCAGTCCCACACCCTCCCAGACCACATGATGCACACTGACCAGTCCCACACCCTCCCAGACCACATGATCCACACTGACCAGTCCCACACCCTCCCAGACCACATGATCCACACTGACCAGTCCCACACCCTCCCAGACCACATGACGCACACTGACCAGTCCCACACCCTCCCAGACCACATGACCAACACTGACCAGTCCCACCAGCTCCCGGACGACATGATGCACACTGACCAGTCCCACACCCTCCCTGACCACAAGATCCACACTGACCAGTCCCACACCATCCAAGACCATATGATCTACACTGACCAGTCCCACACCCTCCCAGACCACATGATGCACACTGACCAGTCCCACACCCTCCCAGACCACATGACCAACACTGACCAGTCCCACACCCTCCCAGACCACATGACCAACACTGACCAGTCCCACACCCTCCCAGACCACAAGATCCACACTGACCAGTCCCACACCCTCCCAGACCACATGATCTACACTGACCAGTCCCACAAATTCCCAGACCACATGATCCACACTGACCAGTCCCACACCCCCCCAGACCACATGATGCACACTGACCAGTCCCACACCCTCCCAGACCACATGATGCACACTGACCAGTCCCACACCCTCCCAGACCACATGATCCACACTGACCAGTCCCACACCCTCCCAGACCACATGATCCACACTGACCAGTCCCACACCCTCCCAGACCACATGATGCACACTGACCAGTCCCACACCCTCCCAGACCACATGATCAACACTGACCAGTCCCACACCCTCCCAGACCACATGATCTACACTGACCAGTCCCACCACCTCCCAGACCACATGATCCACACTGACCAGTCCCACACCCTCCCAGACCACATGATCTACACTGACCAGTCCCACCAGCTCCCGGACCACATGATCTACACTGACCAGTCCCACACCCTCCCAGACCACATGATCCACACTGACCAGTCCCACACACACCCAGACCACATGATCCACACTGACCAGTCCCACACACTCCCAGACCACATGATGCACACTGACCAGTCCCACACCCTCCCAGACCACATGACCAACACTGACCAGTCCCACACCCTCCCAGACCACATGACCAACACTGACCAGTCCCACACCCTCCCAGACCACATGATCGACACTGACCAGTCCCACACCCTCCCAGACCACATGATCCACACTGACCAGTCCCACACCCTCCCAGACCACATGATGCACACTGACCAGTCCCACACCCTCCCAGACCACATGATCCACACTGACCAGTCCCACACCCTCCCAGACCACATGATCCACACTGACCAGTCCCACACCCTCCCAGACCACATGATCCACACTGACCTGTCCCACACCCTCCCAGACCACATGATCCACACTGACCAGTCCCACACCCTCCCAGACCACATGATCCACACTGACCAGTCCCACACCCTCCCAGACCACATGATCCACACTGACCAGTCCCACACCCTCCCAGACCGCACCATCTATGACAATATCCATCTGGTTGTGGACGTTATCCATTATTCCCACAGTGTTGTTCTGTCCAGTTCCATCCTCTCTCTTGACCATGATCCACTGCTTCGACTGGTTGGATTACCAACATTTATTTGGGAATCTGAGGGCGTTTAGGTGCAGGGACACATTTTTTTCCCGGATCTGATGTCTGTCCCCTGCTGCCGCGTAGTGTCTAGTGAAGGTTAACAGGTCCCTGATGGCGCCCCTTCGCTTTGGGAGAGGGGTATGTCCAGGCTGCCCCCTGTCTGGCCAGTTGTATTCTATTTGCGTGGAGCCTTTCCTGCGTCCCTTGCGGAGGAGGTTGTCGGGATTGGTTCCACATGGACCGGGCATTGGGGTGATCCTATCGGCTTACGCCGATGATGTGCTCCTCATGTTCACCCACCCTGCTGACATGCGGAGATTGTGCGAGTGCCAGGATGTTTACTCCGCCCCGTCCTCTGCCAGGATACGGACCGGAACTGTGCACGGTCCTCCCAGATGGATCTAACCGAGGGCTCGGAGACCGGACAGTGCACCTGCTCCGAGTGTGGTCTAACCTGAGGGATCCTGGACCGGAAACTGGCAGGAACTCCGAGTGTGGTCACCGCTCGATGCGGAGCCGGAACTGTGCACGGTGCTCCGAGTGTGGTCTAACCAGGATGGAGACCGGAACTGTGCACTGCTCCAGTGTGGTCTAACCGAGGGATCCGGAGACCGAACTGTGCACGGTGCTCCGAGTGTGGTCTACCGAGGGATACGGAGACCGGAACTCTGCACGGTGCTCCGAGGTGGTCTAACCGAGGGATCCGAGACCGGAACTGTGCACGGTGCTCCGAGTGTGGTCTAACCTGAGATATAGAGACCGTTCTGTGCACGGTGCTCCGAGTGTGCTCCTCACCGAGGTCTACAAGACCTGAAAAGTCTGTGCATGGTCGCCTCCGACGCAGCTCTCCCCGAGGATTAGGGGACCGGACAGCTGTGCTCGGTGCTCCGAGTTTTCAGTCTGGCCGAGGGATATGGAGACGGGAACTGTGCACGGTGCTCCGAGTGTGGTCTAACCGAGGGGGATACGAGACCGGAACTGTGCACGGTGCTCCGAGTGTGGTCTAACCGAGGGATACGGAGACCGGAACTGTGCACGGTGCTCCGAGTGTGGTCTAACCGAGGGATACGGAGACGGGAACTGTGCACGGTGCTCCGAGTGCGGTATAACCGAGGGATACGAGACCGGAACTGTGCACGGTGCTCCGAGTGTGGTCTAACCGAGGGATACGGAGACCGGAACTGTGCACGGTGCTCCGAGTGTGGTCTAACCGAGGGATACGGAGACCGAAACTGTGCACGGTGCTCCCAGTGTGGTCTAACCGAGGGATACGGAGACCGGAACTGTGCACGGTGCTCCGAGCGTGGTCTAACCGAGGGATACGGAGACCGGAACTGTGCACGGTGCTCCGAGTGTGGTCTAACCGAGGGATACGGAGACTTGAACTGTGCACGGTGCTCCGAGTGTGGTCTAACTGAGGGATACGGAGACCGGAACTGTGCACGGTGCTCCGAGTGTGGTCTAACCGAGGGATATGGAGACCAGGACTGTGCACGGTGCTCCGAGTGTGGTCTAACCGAGGGATACGGAGACCGGAACTGTGCACGGTGCTCCCAGTGTGGTCTAACCGAGGGATACGGAGACCGGAACTGTGCACGGTGCTCCGAGTGTGGTCTAACCGAGGGATACGGAGACCGGAACTGTGCACGGTGCTCCCAGTGTGGTCTAACCGAGGGATACGGAGACCGGAACTGTGCACGGTGCTCCCAGTGTGGTCTAACCGAGGGATACGGAGACCGGAACTGTGCACGGTGCTCCGAGTGTGGTCTAACCGAGGGATACGGAGACCGGAACTGTGCACGGTGCTTCCAGTGTGGTCTAACCGAGGGATA
The DNA here is from genome assembly GCF_017639515.1 of Carcharodon carcharias. Classification (NCBI taxonomy): domain Eukaryota; kingdom Metazoa; phylum Chordata; class Chondrichthyes; order Lamniformes; family Lamnidae; genus Carcharodon; species Carcharodon carcharias. The sequence continues at coordinate 335,212 of NW_024470847.1, forward strand.
CGGAGACCGGAACTGTGCACGGTGCTCCCAGTGTGGTCTAACCGAGGATTACGGAGACCGGAACTGTGCATGGTGCTCCCAGTGTGGTCTAACCGAGGGATACAGGGACCGGAACTGTGCACGGTGCACCTAGTTTAGTCTAACCGAGGGATACGGAGACCGGAACTGTGCACGGTGCTCCAGTGTGGTCTAACCGAGGGATACGGAGACCGGAACTGTGCACGGTGCTCCCAGTGTGGCCTAACCGAGGGATACGGAGACCGGAACTGTGCACGGTGCTCCCAGTGTGGTCTAACCGAGGGATACGGAGACCGGAACTGTGCACGGTGCTCCCAGTGTGGTCTAACCGAGGGATACAGGGACCGGAACTGTGCACGGTGCTCCCAGTGTGGTCTAACCGAGGGATACGGAGACCGGAACTGTGCACGGTGCTCCCAGTGTGGTCTAACCGAGGGATACGGAGACCGGAACTGTGCACGGTGCTCCCAGTGTGGTCTAACCGAGGGATACGGAGACCGGAACTGTGCACGGTGCTCCAGTGTGGTCTAACCGAGGGATACGGAGACCGGAACTGTGCACGGTGCTCCCAGTGTGGTCTAACCGAGGGATACTGAGACAGGAACTGTGCACGGTGCTCCCAGTGTGGTCTAACCGAGGGATACGGAGACCGGAACTGTGCACGGTGCTCCCAGTGTGGTCTAACCGAGGGATACGGAGACCGGAACTGTGCACGGTGCTCCCAGTGTGGTCTAACCGAGGGATACAGAGACCGGAACTGTGCACGGTGCTCCGAGTGTGGTCTAACCGAGGGGATACGGAGACCGGAACTGTGCACGGTGCTCCCAGTGTGGTCTAACCGAGGGATACGGAGACCGGAACTGTGCACGGTGCTCCGAGTGTGGTCTAACCGAGGGATACGGAGACCGGAACTGTGCACGGTGCTCCCTGTGGGGTCTAACCGAGGGATACGGAGACCGGAACTGTGCACGGTGCTCCCAGTGTGGTCTAACCGAGGGATACGGAGACCGGAACTGTGCACGGTGCTCCGAGCGGGGTCTAACCGAGGGATACGGAGACCGGAACTGTGCACGGTGCTCCAGTGTGGTCTAACCGAGGGATACGGAGACCGGAACTGTGCACGGTGCTCCGAGTGTGGTCTAACCGAGGGATACGGAGACCGGAACTGTGCACGGTGCTCCCAGTGTGTTCTAACCGAGGGATACGGAGGCCGGAACTGTGCACGTTGCTCCCAGTGTGGTCTACCGAGGGATACGGAGGCCGGAACTGTGCACGTTGCTCCCAGTGTGGTCTAACCGAGGGATACGGAGACCGGAACTGTGCACGGTGCTCCCGAGTGTGGTCTAACCGAGGGATACGGAGACCGGAACTGTGCACGGTGCTCCCAGTGTGGTCTAACCGAGGGGATACGGAGACCGGAACTGTGCACGGTGCTCCAGTGTGGTCTAACCGAGGGATACGGAGACCGGAACTGTGCACGGTGCTCCCAGTGTGGTCTAACCGAGGGATACGGAGACCGGAACTGTGCACGGTGCTCCCAGTGTGGTCTAACCGAGGGATACGGAGACCGGAACTGTGCACGGTGCTCCCAGTGTGGTCTAACCGAGGGATACAGAGACCGGAACTGTGCACGGTGCTCCCAGTGTGGTCTAACCGAGGGATACGGAGACCGGAACTGTGCACGGTGCTCCGAGTGTGGTCTAACCGAGGGATACGGAGACCGGAACTGTGCACGGTGCTCCGAGTGTGGTCTAACCGAGGGATACGGAGACCGGAACTGTGCACGGTGCTCCCAGTGTGGTCTAACCGAGGGGATACAGGGACGGGAATTGTGCACGGTGCTCCGAGTGTGGTCTAACCGAGGGATACGGAGACCGGAACTGTGCACGGTGCTCCGAGTGTGGTCTAACCGAGGGTTACGGAGACCGGAACTGTGCACGGTGCTCCGAGTGTGGTCTAACCGAGGGATACGGAGACCGGAACTGTGCACGGTGCTCCGAGTGTGGTCTAACCGAGGGATACGGAGACCGGAACTGTGCACGGTGCTCCGAGTGTGGTCTAACCGAGGGATACGGAGACCGGAACTGTGCACGGTGCTCCCGAGTGTGGTCTAACCGAGGGATACGGAGACCGGAACTGTGCACGGTGCTCCCAGTGTGGTCTAACCGAGGGATACGGAGACCGGAACTGTGCACGGTGCTCCGAGTGTGGTCTAACCGAGGGATACGGAGACCGGAACTGTGCACGGTGCTCCGAGTGTGGTCTAACCGAGGGATACGGAGACCGGAACTGTGCACGGTGCTCCGAGTGTGGTCTAACCGAGGGATACGGAGACCGGAACTGTGCACGGTGCTCCGAGTGTGGTCTAACCGAGGGGATACGGAGACCGGAACTGTGCACGGTGCTCCGAGTGTGGTCTAACCGAGGGATACGGAGACCGGAACTGTGCACGGTGCTCCGAGTGTGGTCTAACCGAGGGATACGGAGACCGGAACTGTGCACGGTGCTCCCGAGTGTGGTCTAACCGAGGGATACGGAGACCGGAACTGTGCACGGTGCTCCAGTGTGGTCTAACCGAGGGATACGGAGACCGGAACTGTGCACGGTGCTCCGAGTGTGGTCTAAACCGAGGGGATACGGAGACCGGAACTGTGCACGGTGCTCCGAGTGTGGTCTAACCGAGGGATACGGAGACCGGAACTGTGCACGGTGCTCCGAGTGTGGTCTAACCGAGGGATACGGAGACCGGAACTGTGCACGGTGCTCCGAGTGTGGTCTAACCGAGGGATAAGGAGACCGGAACTGTGCACGGTGCTCCCAGTGTGGTCTAACCGAGGGATACGGAGACCGGAACTGTGCACGGTGCTCCGAGTGTGGTCTAACCAAGGGGATACGGAGACCGGAACTGTGCACGGTGCTCCGAGTGTGGTCTAACCGAGGGATACGGAGACCGGAACTGTGCACGGTGCTCCCAGTGTGGTCTAACCGAGGGATACGGAGACCGGAACTGTGCACGGTGCTCCCAGTGTGGTCTAACCGAGGGATACGGAGACCGGAACTGTGCACGGTGCTCCAGTGTGGTCTAACCGAGGGATACGGAGACCGGAACTGTGCACGGTGCTCCCAGTGTGGTCTAACCGAGGGATACGGAGACCGGAACTGTGCACGGTGCTCCGAGTGTGGTCTAACCGAGGGGATACGGAGACCGGAACTGTGCACGGTGCTCCCAGTGTGGTCTAACCGAGGGATACGGAGACCGGAACTGTGCACGGTGCTCCCAGTGTGGTCTAACCGAGGGATACGGAGACCGGAACTGTGCACGGTGCTCCGAGTGTGGTCTAACCGAGGGATACGGAGACCGGAACTGTGCACGGTGCTCCATGTTTGGTCTAACCGAGGGGATACGGAGACCGGAACAGTGCACGGTGCTCCAAGTGTGGTCTAACCGAGGGGATACGGACACCGGAACTGTGCACGGTGCTCCCAGTGTGGTCTAACCGAGGGATACGGAGACCGGAACTGTGCACGGTGCTCCCAGTGTGGTCTAACCGAGGGATACGGAGACCGGAACTGTGCACGGTGCTCCGAGTGTGGTCTAACCGAGGGATACAGAGACCGGAACTGTGCCAGGTGCTCTGAGTGTGGACTAACCGAGGGAAACGGAGAGCGGAACTGTGCACGGTGCTCCGAGTGTGGTCTAACCGAGGGATACGGAGACCGGAACTGTGCACGGTGCTCCGAGTGTGGTCTAACCGAGGGATACGGAGACCGGAACTGTGCACGGTGCTCTGAGTGTGGTCTAACCGAGGGATACGGAGACCGGAACTGTGCACGGTGCTCCGAGTGTGGTCTAACCGAGGGATACGGAGACCGGAACTGTGCACGGTGCTCCCAGTGTGGTCTAACCGAGGGATACGGAGACCAGAACTGTGCACGGTGCTCCCAGTGTGGTCTAACCGAGGGATACGGAGACCGGAACTGTGCACGGTGCTCCGAGTGTGGTCTAACCGAGGGATACGGAGACCGGAACTGTGCACGGTGCTCCGAGTGTGGTCTAACCGAGGGATACGGAGACCGGAACTGTGCACGGTGCTCCTGAGTGTGGTCTAACCGAGGGATACGGAGACCGGAACTGTGCACGGTGCTCCCGTTGTGGTCTAACCGAGGGATACGGAGACCGGAACTCTGCACGGTGCTCCGAGTGTGGTCTAACCGAGGGATACGGAGACCGGAACTGTGCACGGTGCTCTGAGTGTGGTCTAACCGAGGGATACGGAGACCGGAACTGTGCACGGTGCTCCGAGTGTGGTCTAACCGAGGGATACGGAGACCGGAACTGTGCACGGTGCTCCGAGTGTGGTCTAACCGAGGGATACGGAGACCGGAACTGTGCACGGTGCTCCGAGTGTGGTCTAACCGAGGGATACGGAGACCGGAACTGTGCACGGTGCTCCGAGTGTGGTCTAACCGAGGGATATAGAGACCGGAACTGTGCACGGTGCTCCGAGTGTGGTCTAACCGAGGGATACGGAGACCGGAACTGTGCACGGTGCTCCCAGTGTGGTCTAACCGAGGGATACGGAGACCGGAACTGTGCACGGTGCTCCGAGTGTGGTCTAACCGAGGGATACGGAGACCGGAACTGTGCACGGTGCTCCGAGTGTGGTCTAACCGAGGGATACGGAGACCGGAACTGTGCACGGTGCTCCGAGTGTGGTCTAACCGAGGGATACGGAGACCGGAACTGTGCACGGTGCTCCGAGTGTGGTCTAACCGAGGATATAGAGACCGGAACTGTGCACGGTGCTCCAGTGTGGTCTCACCGAGGGATACGGAGACCGGAACTGTGCACGGTGCTCCGAGTGTGGTCTAACCGAGGGATACGGAGACCGGAACTGTGCACGGTGCTCCGAGTGTGGTCTAACCGAGGGATATGGAGACCGGAACTGTGCACGGTGCTCCGAGTGTGGTCTAACCAAGGATACAGAGACCGGGACAGTGCACGGTGCTCCGAGTGTGGTCTAAGCGAGGGATACGGAGACCGAAACTGTGCACGGTGCTCCGAGTGTGGTCTAACCGAGGGATAGGAGACCGGAACTGTGCACGGTGCTCCCAGTGTGGTCTAACCGAGGGGATACGGAGACCAGAACTGTGCACGGTGCTCTGAGTGTGGTCTAACCGAGGGATACGGAGACTGGAACTGTGCACAGTGCTCCCTGTGTGGTCTAACCGAGGGATACGGAGACCGGAACTGTGCACGGTGTTCCCAGTGTGGTCTAACCGAGGGGATACGGAGACCGGAACTGTGCACGGTGCTCCGAGTGTGGTCTAACCGAGGGATACGGAGACCGGAACTGTGCACGGTGCTCCGAGTGTGGTCTAACCGAGGGATACGGAGACCGGAACTGTGCACGGTGCTCCGAGTGTGGTCTAACCGAGGGATATAGAGACCGGAACTGTGCACGGTGCTCCGAGTGTGGTCTAACCGAGGGATACGGAGACCGAAACTGTGCACGGTGCTCCGAGTGGTCTAACCGAGGGATACGGAGACCGGAACTGTGCACGGTGCTCAGAGTGTGGTCTAACCGAGGGATACGGAGACCGGAACTGTGCACGGTGCTCCGAGTGTGGTCTAACCGAGGGATACGGAGACCGGAACTGTGCACGGTGCTCCGAGTGTGGTCTAACCGAGGGATACGGAGACCGGAACTGTGCACGGTGCTCCAAGTGTGGTCTAACCGAGGGATATAGAGACCGGAACTGTGCACGGTGCTCCGAGTGTGGTCTAACCGAGGGATACGGAGACCGGAACTGTGCACGGTGCTCCCGTGTGGTCTAACCGAGGGATACGGAGACCGGAACTGTGCACGGTGCTCCGAGTGTGGTCTAACCGAGGGATACGGAGACCGGAACTGTGCACGGTGCTCTGAGTGTGGTCTAACCGAGGGATACGGAGACCGGAACTGTGCACGGTGCTCCGAGTGTGGTCTAACCGAGGGATACGGAGACCGGAACTGTGCACGGTGCTCCGAGTGTGGTCTAACCGAGGGATACGGAGACCGGAACTGTGCACGGTGCTCCGAGTGTGGTCTAACCGAGGGATACAGAGACCGGAACTGTGCACGGTGCTCCAAGTGTAGTCTAACCGAGGATATAGAGACCGGAACTGTGCATGGTGCTCCGAGTGTGGTCTAACCGAGGGATACGGAGACCGGAACTGTGCACGGTGCTCCGAGTGTGGTCTAACCGAGGGATACGGAGACCGGAACTGTGCACGGTGCTCCCAGTGTGGTCTAACCGAGGGATACGGAGACCGGAACTGTGCACGGTGCTCCCAGTGTGGTCTAACCGAGGGATACGGAGACCGGAACTGTGCACGGTGCTCCCAGTGTGGTCTAACCAAGGGGGATACGGAGACCGGAACTGTGCACGGTGCTCCCAGTGTGGTCTAACCGAGGGATACGGAGACCGGAACTGTGCACGGTGCTCCGAGTGTGGTCTAACCGAGGGATACGGAGACCGGAACTGTGCACGGTGCTCCGAGTGTGGTCTAACCGAGGGATACGGAGACCGGAACTGTGCACGGTGCTCCGAGTGTGGTCTAACCGAGGGATACGGAGACCGGAACTGTGCACGGTGCTCCGAGTGTGGTCTAACCGAGGGATACGGAGACCGGAACTGTGCACGGTGCTCCAGTGTGGTCTAACCGAGGGATACGGAGACCGGAACTGTGCACGGTGCTCCGAGTGTGGTCTAACCGAGGGATACGGAGACCGGAACTGTGCACGGTGCTCCGAGTGTGGTCTAACCGAGGGATACGGAGACCGGAACTGTGCACGGTGTTCCCAGTGTGGTCTAACCGAGGGATACAGAGACCGGAACTGTGCACGGTGCTCCGAGTGTGGTCTAACCGAGGGATACGGAGACCGGAACTGTGCACGGTGCTCCGACTGTGGTCTAACCGAGGGTTAAGGAGACCGGAACTGTGCACGGTGCTCCGAGTGTGGTCTAACCGAGGGATACGGAGACCGGAACTGTGCACGGTGCTCCGAGTGTGGTCTAACCGAGGGATACGGAGACCGGAACTGTGCACGGTGCTCCGAGTGTGGTCTAACCGAGGGATACGGAGACCGGAACTGTGCACGGTGCTCCGAGTGTGGTCTAACCGAGGGATACGGAGACCGGAACTGTGCACGGTGCTCCGAGTGTGGTCTAACCGAGGATATAGAGACCGGAACTGTGCACGGTGCTCCAGTGTGGTCTAACCGAGGGATACGGAGACCGGAACTGTGCACGGTGCTCCGAGTGTGGTCTAACCGAGGGATACGGAGACCGGAACTGTGCACGGTGCTCCGAGTGTGGTCTAACCGAGGGATACGGAGACCGGAACTGTGCACGGTGCTCCGAGTGTGGTCTAACCGAGGGATACGGAGACCGGAACTGTGCACGGTGCTCCGAGTGTGGTCTAACCGAGGGATACGGAGACCGGAACTGTGCACGGTGCTCCGAGTGTGGTCTAACCGAGGGATACGGAGACCGGAACTGTGCACGGTGCTCCGAGTGTGGTCTAACCGAGGGATACGGAGACCGGAACTGTGCACGGTGCTCCGAGTGTGGTCTAACCGAGGGATACGGAGACCGGAACTGTGCACGGTGCTCCGAGTGTGGTCTAACCGAGGGATACGGAGACCGGAACTGTGCACGGTGCTCCGAGTGTGGTCTAACCGAGGGATACGGAGACCGGAACTGTGCACGGTGCTCCGAGTGTGGTCTAACCGAGGGATACGGAGACCGGAACTGTGCACGGTGCTCCGAGTGTGGTCTAACCGAGGGATACGGAGACCGGAACTGTGCACGGTGCTCCGAGTGTGGTCTAACCGAGGGATACGGAGACCGGAACTGTGCACGGTGCTCCGAGTGTGGTCTAACCGAGGGATACGGAGACCGGAACTGTGCACGGTGCTCCAAGTGTGGTCTAACCGAGGGATACGGAGACCGGAACTGTGCACGGTGCTCCGAGTGTGGTCTAACCGAGGGATACGGAGACCCGAACTGTGCACGATGCTCCGAGTGTGGTCTAACTGTGGGATACGGAGACCGGAACTGTGCACGGTGCTCCGAGTGTGGTCTAACTGAGGGATACGGAGACCGGAACTGTGCACGGTGCTCCCGTGTGGTCTAACCGAGGGATACGGAGACCGGAACTGTGCACGGTGCTCCGAGTGTGGTCTAACCGAGGGATACGGAGACCGGAACTGTGCACGGTGCTCCGAGTGTGGTCTAACCGAGGGATACGGAGACCGGAACTGTGCACGGTGCTCCGAGTGTGGTCTAACCGAGGGATACGGAGACCGGAACTGTGCACGGTGCTCCGAGTGTGGTCTAACCGAGGGATACGGAGATCTGAACTGTGCATGGTGCTCCGGGTGTGGTCTAACCGAGGGTTACGGAGACCAGAACTGTGCACAGTGCTCCCAGTGTGGTCTAACCGAGGGATACGGAGACCGGAACTGTGCACGGTGCTCCCAGTGTGGTCTAACCGAGGGATACGGAGACCGGAACTGTGCACGGTGCTCCGAGTGTGGTCTAACCGAGGGATACGGAGACCGGAACTGTGCACGGTGCTCCGAGTGTGGTCTAACCGAGGGATACGGAGACCGGAACTGTGCACGGTGCTCCGAGTGTGGTCTAACCGAGGGATACGGAGACCGGAACTGTGCACGGTGCTCCGTGTGGGTCTAACTGAGGGATACGGAGACCGGAACTGTGCACGGTGCTCCGAGTGTGGTCTAACCGAGGGATACGGAGACCGGAACTGTGCACGGTGCTCCGAGTGTGGTCTAACCGAGGGATACGGAGACCGGAACTGTGCACGGTGCTCCGAGTGTGGTCTAACCGAGGGATACGGAGACCGGAACTGTGCACGGTGCTCCGAGTGTGGTCTAACCGAGGGATACGGAGACCGGAACTGTGCACGGTGCTCCGAGTGTGGTCTAACCGAGGGATACGGAGACCGGAACTGTGCACGGTGCTCCGAGTGTGGTCTAACCGAGGGATACGGAGACCGGAACTGTGCACGGTGCTCCGAGTGTGGTCTAACCGAGGGATACGGAGACCGGAACTGTGCACGGTGCTCCGAGTGTGGTCTAACCGAGGGATACGGAGACCGGAACTGTGCACGGTGCTCCCAGTGTGGTCTAACCGAGGGATACGGAGACCGGAACTGTGCACGGTGCTCCCAGTGTGGTCTAACCGAGGGATACGGAGACCGGAACTGTGCACGGTGCTCCGAGTGTGGTCTAACCAAGGGATATGGAGACCGGAACTGTGCACGGTGCTCCCAGTGTGGTCTAACCGAGGGATACGGAGACCGGAACTGTGCACGGTGCTCCGAGTGTGGTCTAACCGAGGGATACGGAGACCGGAACTGTGCACGGTGCTCCGAGTGTGGTCTAACCGAGGGATACGGAGACCGGAACTGTGCACGGTGCTCAGAGTGTGGTCTAACCGAGGGATACGGAGACCGGAACTGTGCACGGTGCTCCGAGTGTGGTCTAACCGAGGGATATAGAGACCGGAACTGTGCACGGTGCTCCAGTGTGGTCTAACCGAGGGATACGGAGTTCGGGACTGTGCACAGTGCACCAAGTGTGGTTTAAACGAGGGATACGCAGACCGGAACTGTGCACGGTGTCCGAGTGTGGTCTATCCGAGGTATAAGGAGACTGTAACTGGGCACCATGCGCCGAGTGTGGTCTAACTGAGGGATACGGAGACCGGAACTGTGCACGGTGCTCCGAGTGTGGTCTAACCGAGGGATACGGAGACCGGAACTGTGCACGGTGCTCCGAGTGTGGTCTAACCGAGGATACGGAGACCGGAACTGTGCACGGTGCTCCGAGTGTGGTCTAACCGAGGGATACGGAGACCGGAACTGTGCACGGTGCTCCCAGTGTGGTCTAACCGAGGGATACGGAGACCGGAACTGTGCACGGTGCTCCGAGTGTGGTCTAACCGAGGGATACGGAGACCGGAACTGTGCACGGTGCTCCCAGTGTGGTCTAACCGAGGGATACGGAGACCGGAACTGTGCACGGTGCTCCGAGTGTGGTCTAACCGAGGGATACGGAGACCGGAACTGTGCACGGTGCTCCGAGTGTGGTCTAACCGAGGGATACGGAGACCGGAACTGTGCACGGTGCTCCCAGTGTGGTCTAACCGAGGGATACGGAGACCGGAACTGTGCACGGTGCTCCGAGTGTGGTCTAACCGAGGGATACGGAGACCGGAACTGTGCACGGTGCTCCCAGTGTGGTCTAACCGAGGGATACGGAGACCGGAACTGTGCACGGTGCTCCGAGTGTGGTCTAACCGAGGGATACGGAGACCGGAACTGTGCACGGTGCTCCGAGTGTGGTCTAACCGAGGGATACGGAGACCGGAACTGTGCACGGTGCTCCCAGTGTGGTCTAACCGAGGGATACGGAGACCGGAACTGTGCACGGTGCTCCGAGTGTGGTCTAACCGAGGGATACGGAGACCGGAACTGTGCACGGTGCTCCGAGTGTGGTCTAACCGAGGGATACGGAGACCGGAACTGTGCACGGTGCTCCCGTGTGGTCTAACCGAGGGATACGGAGACCGGAACTGTGCACGGTGCTCCGAGTGTGGTCTAACCGAGGGATACGGAGACCGGAACTGTGCACGGTGCTCCGAGTGTGGTCTAACCGAGGGATACGGAGACCGGAACTGTGCACGGTGCTCCGAGTGTGGTCTAACCGAGGGATACGGAGACCGGAACTGTGCACGGTGCTCCGAGTGTGGTCTAACCGAGGGATACGGAGACCGGAACTGTGCACGGTGCTCCGAGTGTGGTCTAACCGAGGGATACGGAGACCGGAACTGTGCACGGTGCTCCCAGTGTGGTCTAACCGAGGGATACGGAGACCGGAACTGTGCACGGTGCTCCCAGTGTGGTCTAACCGAGGGATACGGAGACCGGAACTGTGCACGGTGCTCCGAGTGTGGTCTAACCGAGGGATACGGAGACCGGAACTGTGCACGGTGCTCCGAGTGTGGTCTAACCGAGGGATACGGAGACCGGAACTGTGCACGGTGCTCCAAGTGTGGTCTAACCGAGGGATACGGAGACCGGAAATGTGCACAGTGCTCCGAGTGTGGTCTAATCGAGGGATACGGAGACCGGAACTGTCCACGATGCTCCGAGTGTGGTCTGAGGGATACGGAGACCGGAAATGTGCCCGGTGCTCCGAGTGTGGTCTAACCGAGAGATACAGTGACCGGGACTGTGCACGGTGCTCCGAGTCTGGTCTAACCGAGGGATAGGGAGACTGGAAATGTGCACGGTGCTCTGAGTGTGGTCAAATTGAGGGATACGGAGACCGGAACTGTGCACGGTGCACCGAGTGTGGTCTAACCGCGGATATTGAGATCGGAACTGTGCACGGTGCTTCCAGTGTGGTCTAACCAAGGGATACGGAGACCGGAACTGTGCACGGTGCTCCGAGTGTGGTCTAATTGAGGGATACGGAGACCGGAACTATGCACGGTGCTCCGAGCGTGGTCTAACCGAGGGATATGCAGACCGGAACTGTGCACGGTGCTCCAAGTGTAGTCTAACCAAGGATATAGAGACCGGAACTGTGTACGGTGCTCCGAGTGTGGTCTAACCGAGGGATACGGAGACCGAAACTGTGCACGGTGCTCCGAGTATGGTCTAACCGAGAGATAGGGAGACCGGAACTGTGCACGGTGCTCCGAGTGTGGTCTAACCGAGGGGGATATGGAGACCGGAACTGTGCACGGTGCTCCGAGTGTGGTCTAACCGAGGGATACAGAGACCGGAACTGTGCACGGTGCTCCGAGTGTGGTCTAACCGAGGGATAGGGAGACCGGAAATGTGCACGGTGCTCTGAGTGTGGTCAAATTGAGGGATACGGAGACCGGAACTGTGCACGGTGCACCGAGTGTGGTCTAACCGAGGATATAGAGATCGGAACTGTGCACGGTGCTCCCAGTGTGGTCTAACCAAGGGATACGGAGACCGGAACTGTGCACGGTGCTCCGAGCGTGGTCTAACCGAGGGATATGCAGACCAGAACTGTGCACGGTGCTCCAAGTGTAGTCTAACCAAGGATATAGAGACCGGAACTGTGCATGGTGCTCCGAGTGTGCTCTGACCGAGGGATACGGAGACCGAAACTGTGCACGGTGCTCCGAGTATGGTCTAACCGAGAGATAGGGAGACTGGAACTGTGCACGGTGCTCCGAGTGTGGTCTAACCAAGGGATAGGGAGACCGGAACTGTGCACGGTGCTCCGAGTGTGGTCTAACCGAGGGATACAGAGACCGGAACTGTGCACGGTGCTCCGAGTGTGGTCTAACTGAGGGACACAGAGACCGGAACTGTGCACGGTGCTCCAAGTGTAGTCTAACCAAGGATATAGAGACTGGCACTGTGCACAGTGCTCCGAGTGTGGTCTAACCAAGGGGGATACGGAGACCGGAACTGTGCACGCTGCTCCCGTTGTGGTCTATCCGAGGGATACGGAGACCGGAACTGTGCACGGTGCTCCGAGTGTGGTCTAACCGAGGGATAGGGAGACCGGAACCGTGCACGGTGCTCTGAGTGTGGTATAACCGAGGGATAGGGAGACCGGAACTGTGCATGGTGCTCCGAGTGTGGTCTAACCGAGGGATACGGAGACCGGAATTGTGCATGGTGCTCCGAATGAGGTCTAACTGAGTGATACGGAGACCAGAACTGTGCACGGTGCTCCGAGTGTGGTCTAACTGAGGGATACGGAGACCGGAACTCTGCACGGTTCTCCAAGTGTAGTCTAACCAAGGATATAGAGACTGGAACTGTGCACGGTGCTCCGAGTGTGGTCTAACCGAGGGGGATACGGAGACCGGAACTGTGCACGGTGCTCCCAGTGTGGTCTAACTGAGGGGGATACGGAGACCGGAACTGTGCACGGTGCTCTGAGTGTGGTCTAACCAAGGGGGATACGGAGACCAGAACTGTGCACGCTGCTCCCAGTGTGGTCTAACCGAGGGGGATACGGAGACCGGAACTGTGCACGGTGCTCTGAGTGTGGTCTAACCGAGAGATACAGTGACCAGGACTGTGCACGGTGCTCCGAGTGTGGTCTAACCGAGGGATAGGGAGACTGGAAATGTGCACGGTGCTCTGAGTGTGGTCAAATTGAGGGATACGGAGACCGGAACTGTGCACGGTGCACCGAGTGTGGTCTAACCGCGGATATAGAGATCGGAACTGTGCACGGTGCTTCCAGTGTGGTCTAACCAAGGGATACGGAGACCGGAACTGTGCACGGTGCTCCGAGTGTGGTCTAATTGAGGGATACGGAGACCGGAACTATGCACGGTGCTCCGAGCGTGGTCTAACCGAGGGATATGCAGACCGGAACTGTGCACGGTGCTCCAAGTGTAGTCTAACCAAGGATATAGAGACCGGAACTATGCACGGTGCTCCGAGTGTGGTCTAACCGAGGGATACGGAGACCGAAACTGTGCACGGTGCTCCGAGTATGGTCTAACCGAGAGATAGGGAGACCGGAACTGTGCACGGTGCTCCGAGTGTGGTCTAACCGAGGGGGATATGGAGACCGGAACTGTGCACGGTGCTCCGAGTGTGGTCTAACCGAGGGATACAGAGACCGGAACTGTGCACGATGCTCCGAGTGTGGTCTAACCGAGGGATAGGGAGACCGGAAATGTGCACGGTGCTCTGAGTGTGGTCAAATTGAGGGATACGGAGACCGGAACTGTGCACGGTGCACCGAGTGTGGTCTAACCGAGGATATAGAGATCGGAACTGTGCACGGTGCTCCCAGTGTGGTCTAACCAAGGGATACGGAGACCGGAACTGTGCACGATGCTCCGAATGTGGTCTAATTGAGGGATACGGAGACCGGAACTATGCACGGTGCTCCGAGCGTGGTCTAACCGAGGGATGCGGAGACCGGAACTGTGCACGTTGCTCCAAGTGTAGTCTAACCAAGGATATAGAGACTGGAACTGTGCACGGTGCTCCGAGTGTGGTCTAACCAAGGGGGATACGGAGACCCGAACTGTGCACGCTGTTCCCAGTGTGGTCTAACCGAAGGATACGGAGACCGGAACTGTGCACGGTGCTCCGAGTGTGGTCTAACCGAGGGATATGGAGACCAGAACCATGCACGGTGCTCCGAGTGTGGTATAACCGAGGGATAGGGAGACCGGAACTGTGCACGCTGCTCCGAGTGTAGTCTAACTAAGGGATACGGAGACCGGAACTGTGCACGGTGCTCCAAGTGTAGTCTAACCAAGGATATAGAGACCGAATCTGTGCACGGTGCTCCGAGTGTGGTCTAATTGAGGGATACGGAGACCGGAACTATGCACTGTGCTCCGAGCGTGGTCTAACCGAGGGATATGCAGACCGGAACTGTGCACGGTGCTCCAAGTGTAGTCTAACCAAGGATATAGAGACCGGAACTGTGCACGGTGCTCCGAGTGTGGTCTAACCGAGGGATACGGAGACCGAAACTGTGCACGGTGCTCCGAGTATGGTCTAACCAAGAGATAGGGAGACCGGAACTGTGCACGGTGCTCCGAGTGTGGTCTAACCGAGGGATAGAGAGACCGGAACTGTGCACGGTGCTCCGAGTGTGGTCTAACCGAGGGATAGGGAGACCGGAACTGTGCACGGTGCTCCGAGTGTGGTCTAACTGAGGGATACGGAGACCGGAACTGTGCACGGTGCTCCAAGTGTAGTCTAACCGAGTATATAGTGACCGGAACTGTGCACGGTGCTCCGAGTGGTCTGACCGAGGGATACGGAGACCGGAACTGTGCACGGTGCTCCGAGTATGGTCTAACCGAGGGACACTGAGACCGGAACTGCGCACGGTGTTCCGAGTGTGGTCTAACCGAGGGGGATACGGAGACCGGAACTGTGCACGGTGCTCTTAGTGTGGTCTAACCGAGAGATACAGTGACCAGAACTGTGCACGGTGCTCCCAGTGTGGTCTAACCGAGGGATACGGAGACCGGAACTGTGCACGGTGCTCTGAGTGTGGTCTAACCAAGGGGGATACGGAGACCGGACTGTGCACGCTGCTCCCAGTGTGGTCTAACCGAGGGATACGAAGACCGGAACTATGCACGGTGCTCTGAGTGTGGTCTAACCGAGGGGGATACGGAGACCGGAACTGTGCACGGTGCTCCCAGTGTGGTCTAACCGAGGGCGATACGGAGACCGGATCTATGCACGGTGCTCCGAGTGTGGTCTAACCAAGGGGGATACGGAGACCGGAACTGTGCACGCTGCTCCCAGTGTGGTCTAACCGAGGGATACGGAGACCGGAACTGTGCACGGTGCTCCGAGTATGGTCTAACTGAGGGATACGGAGACTGGAACTGTGCACGGTGCTCCGAGTGTGGTCTAACTGAGGGGGATACGGAGACCGGAACTGTGCACGGTGCTCCGAGTGTGGTCTAACCGAGGGATACGGAGACCGGAACTGTGCACGGTGCTCCGAGTGTGGTCCAAACAAGGGGGATACGGAGACCGGAACTGTGCACGGTGCTCCAAGTGTAGTCTAACCAAGGATATAGAGACTGGCACTGTGCACAGTGCTCCGAGTGTGGTCTAACCAAGGGGGATACGGAGACGGGAACTGTGCACGCTGCTCCCGTTGTGGTCTATCCGAGGGATACGGAGACCGGAACTGTGCACGGTGCTCCGAGTGTGGTCTAACCGAGGGATAGGGAGACCGGAACCGTGCACGGTGCTCTGAGTGTGGTATAACCGAGGGATAGGGAGACCGGAACTGTGCATGGTGCTCCGAGTGTGGTCTAACCGAGGGATACGGAGACCGGAATTGTGCATGGTGCTCCGAATGTGGTCTAACCTAGTGATACGGAGACCAGAACTGTGCACGGTGCTCCGAGTGTGGTCTAACTGAGGGATACGGAGACCGGAACTGTGCACGGTGCTCCAAGTGTAGTCTAACCAAGGATATAGAGACTGGAACTGTGCACGGTGCTCCGAGTGTGGTCTAACCGAGGGGGATACGGAGACCGGAACTGTGCACGGTGCTCCGAGTGTGGTCTAACCAAGGGGGATATGGAGACCGGAACTGTGCACGCTGCTCCCAGTGTGGTCTAACCGAGGGGGATACGGAGACCGGAACTGTGCACGGTGCTCCCAGTGTGGTCTAACTGAGGGGGATACGGAGACCGGAACTGTGCACGGTGCTCTGAGTGTGGTCTAACCAAGGGGGATACGGGGACCAGAACTGTGCACGCTGCTCCCAGTGTGGTCTAACCGAGGGATACGGAGACTGGAACTGTGCACGGTGCTCCGAGTGTGGTCTAACCGAGGGATACGGAGACCGGAACTGTGCACGGTGCTCCCATTGTGGTCTAACCGAGGGGGATACAGAGACCGGAACTGTGCACGGTGCTCCCAGTGTGGTCTAACCCAGGGATACGGAGACCGGAACTGTGCACGGTGCTCCGAGTGTGGTCTTACCAAGGGATAGGGAGACCGGAACTGTGCACGGTGCTCCGAGTGTGGTCTAATCGAGGGATAAGGAGACCAGAACTGTGCACGGTGCTCCGAGTGTGGTCTAACCGAGGGGATACGGAGACCGGAACTGTGCACGGTGCTCCGAGTGAGGTCTAACCGAGGGATAGGGAGACCGGAACTGTGCACGGTGCTCCGAGTGTGGTCTAACCGAGGGATAGGGAGACCGGAAATGTGCACGGTGCTCTGAGTGTGGTCAAATTGAGGGATACGGAGACCGGAACGGTGCACGGTGCACCGAGTGTGGTCGAACCGAGGATATAGAGATCGGAACTGTGCACGGTGCTCCCAGTGTGGTCTAACCAAGGGATACGGAGACCGGAATTGTGCACGGTGCTCCGAGTGTGGTCTAACCGAGGAGTATATGGAGACCGGAACTGTGCACGGTGCTCAGAGTGTGGTCTAACCGAGGGGATACGGAGACCGGAACTGTGCACGGTGCTCCGAGTGTGGTCTATCTGAGGGATACGGAGACCGGAACTGTGCACGGTGCTCCGAGTGTGGTCTAACCGAGGGATACGGAGACCGGAACTGTGCACGGTGCTCCGAGTGTGGTCTATCTGAGGGATACGGATTCCGGAACTCTGCACGGTGCTCCAAGTGTAGTCTAACCAAGGATATAGAGACTGGAACTGTGCACGGTGCTCCGAGTGTGGTCTAACCGAGGGATACGGAGACCGGGACTGTGCACGGTGCTCTGAGTATGGTCTAACCGAGGGATACGGAGACCGGAACTGTGTACGGTGCTGCGAGTGTAGTCTAACCGAGTATATAGAGAACGGAACTGTGCACGGTGCTCTTAGTGTGGTCTAACCGAGAGATACAGTGACCGGAACTGTGCACGGTGCTCCCAGTGTGGTCTAACCGAGGGATACGGAGACCAGAACTGTGCACGGTGCTCTGAGTGTGGTCTAACCGAGGGGGATACGGAGACCGGAACTGTGCACGCTGCTCTGAGTGTGGTCTAACCGAGGGGGATACAGAGACCGGAACTGTGCACGGTGCTCCCAGTGTAGTCTAACCGTGGGGGATATGGAGATGGACCTGTGCATGGTGCTCCCAGTGTGGTCTAACCAAGGGGGATACGGAGACCGGAACTGTGCACGCTGCTCCCAGTGTGGTCTAACCGAGGGATACGGAGACCGGAACTGTGCACGGTGCTCCAAGTGTAGTCTAACCAAGGATATAGAGACTGGAACTATGCACGGTGCTCCGAGTGCGGTCTAACCGAGGGATACGGAGACCGGAACTGTGCACGGTGCTCCGAGTGTGGTCTAACTGAGGGATACGGAGACCGGAACTGTGCACGGTGCTGCGAGTGTAGTCTAACCGAGTATATAGAGACCGGAACTGTGCACGGTGCTCCGAGTGGTCTGACCGAGGGATACGGAGACCGAAACTGTGCACGGTGCTCCGAGTATGGTCTAACCGAGGGACACTGAGACCGGAACTGCGCACGTTGCTCCGAGTGTGGTCTAACCGAGGGGGATACGGAGACCGGAACTGTGCACGGTGCTCTTAGTGTGGTCTAACCGAGAGATACAGTGACCGGAACTGTGCACGGTGCTCTGAGTGTGGTCTAACCGAGGGGGATACGGAGACCGGACTGTGCACGCTGCTCCCAGTGTGGTCTAACCGAGGGATACGAAGACCGGAACTATGCACGGTGCTCTGAGTGTGGTCTAACCGAGGGGGATACGGAGACCGGAACTGTGCACGGTGCTCCCAGTGTGGTCTAACCGAGGGCGACACGGAGACCGGATCTATGCACGGTGCTCCGAGTGTGGTCTAACCAAGGGGGATACGGAGACCGGAACTGTGCACGCTGCTCCCAGTGTGGTCTAACCGAGGGATACGGAGACCGGAACTGTGCACGGTGCTCCGAGTATGGTCTAACTGAGGGATACGGAGACTGGAACTGTGCACGGTGCTCCGAGTGTGGTCTAACTGAGGGGGATACGGAGACCGGAACTGTGCACGGTGCTCCGAGTGTGGTCTAACCGAGGGATACGGAGACCGGAACTGTGCACGGTGCTCCGAGTGTGGTCCAAACAAGGGGGATACGGAGACCGGAACTGTGCACGGTGCTCCAAGTGTAGTCTAACCAAGGATATAGAGACTGGCACTGTGCACAGTGCTCCGAGTGTGGTCTAACCGAGGGATACGGAGACCGGAATTGTGCATGGTGCTCCGAATGTGGTCTAACCGAGTGATACGGAGACCAGAACTGTGCACGGTGCTCCGAGTGTGGTCTAACTGAGGGATACGGAGACCGGAACTGTGCACGGTGCTCCGAGTGTGGTCTAACCGAGGGGGATACGGAGACCGGAACTGTGCACGGTGCTCCGAGTGTGGTCTAACCGAGGGGGATACGGAGACCGGAACTGTGCACGGTGCTCCCAGTGTGGTCTAACTGAGGGGGATACGGAGACCGGAACTGTGCACGGTGCTCTGAGTGTGGTCTAACCAAGGGGGATACAGAGACCAGAACTGTGCACGCTGCTCCCAGTGTGGTCTAACCGAGGGATACGGAGACTGGAACTGTGCACGGTGCTCCGAGTGTGGTCTAACCGAGGGATACGGAGACCGGAACTGTGCACGGTGCTCCCATTGTGGTCTAACCGAGGGGGATACAGAGACCGGAACTGTGCACGGTGCTCCCAGTGTGGTCTAACCGAGGGATACGGAGACCGGAATTGTGCACGGTGCTCCGAGTGTGGTCTTACCAAGGGATAGGGAGACCGGAACTGTGCACGGTGCTCCGAGTGTGGTCTAATCGAGGGATAAGGAGACCAGAACTGTGCACGGTGCTCCGAGTGTGGTCTAACCGAGGGGATACGGAGACCGGAACTGTGCACGGTGCTCCGAGTGAGCTCTAACCGAGGGATAGGGAGACCGGAACTGTGCACGGTGCTCCGAGTGTGGTCTAACCGAGGGATAGGGAGACCGGAAATGTGCACGGTGCTCTGAGTGTGGTCAAATTGAGGGATACGGAGACCGGAACGGTGCACGGTGCACCGAGTGTGGTCTAACCGAGGATATAGAGATCGGAACTGTGCACGGTGCTCCCAGTGTGGTCTAACCAAGGGATACGGAGACCGAAACTGTGCACGGTGCTCCGAGTATGGTCTAACCAAGAGATAGGGAGACCGGAACTGTGCACGGTGCTCCGAGTGTGGTCTAACCGAGGGATAGAGAGACCGGAACTGTGCACGGTGCTCCGAGTGTGGTCTAACCGAGGGATAGGGACACTGGAACTGTGCACGGTGCTCCGAGTGTGGTCTAACTGAGGGATACGGAGACCGGAACTGTGCACGGTGCTCCAAGTGTAGTCTAACCAAGGATATAGAGACTGGAACTATGCACGGTGCTCCGAGTGCGGTCTAACCGAGGGATACGGAGACCGGAACTGTGCACGGTGCTCCGAGTGTGGTCTATCTGAGGGATACGGAGACCCGAACTGTGCACGGTGCTCCGAGTGTGGTCTAACCGAGGGATACGGAGACCGGAACTGTGCACGGTGCTCCGAGTGTGGTCTATCTGAGGGATACGGAGACCGGAACTCTGCACGGTGCTCCAAGTGTAGTCTAACCAAGGATATAGAGACTGGAACTGTGCACGGTGCTCCGAGTGTGGTCTAACCGAGGGATACGGAGACCGGAACTGTGCACGGTGCTCCGAGTGTGGTCTAACTGAGGGATACGGAGACCGGAACTGTGCACGGTGCTGCGAGTGTAGTCTAACCGAGTATATAGAGACCGGAACTGTGCACGGTGCTCCGAGTGGTCTGACCGAGGGATATGGAGACCGAAACTGTGCACGGTGCTCCGAGTATGGTCTAACCGAGGGACACTGAGACCGGAACTGCGCACGGTGCTCCGAGTGTGGTCTAACCGAGGGGGATACGGAGACCGGAACTGTGCACGGTGCTCTTAGTGTGGTCTAACCGAGAGATACAGTGACCGGAACTGTGCACGGTGCTCTGAGTGTGGTCTAACCGAGGGGGATACGGAGACCGGACTGTGCACGCTGCTCCCAGTGTGGTCTAACCGAGGGATACGAAGACCGGAACTATGCACGGTGCTCTGAGTGTGGTCTAACCGAGGGGGATACGGAGACCGGAACTGTGCACGGTGCTCCGAGTGTGGTCTAACCGAGGGATACGGAGACCGGAACTGTGCACGGTGCTCCGAGTGTGGTCCAAACAAGGGGGATACGGAGACCGGAACTGTGCACGGTGCTCCAAGTGTAGTCTAACCAAGGATATAGAGACTGGCACTGTGCACAGTGCTCCGAGTGTGGTCTAACCAAGGGGGATACGGAGACCGGAACTGTGCACGCTGCTCCCGTTGTGGTCTATCCGAGGGATACGGAGACCGGAACTGTGCACGGTGCTCCGAGTGTGGTCTAACCGAGGGATAGGGAGACCGGAACCGTGCACGGTGCTCTGAGTGTGGTATAACCGAGGGATAGGGAGACCGGAACTGTGCATGGTGCTCCGAGTGTGGTCTAACCGAGGGATACGGAGACCGGAATTGTGCATGGTGCTCCGAATGTGGTCTAACCGAGTGATACGGAGACCAGAACTGTGCACGGTGCTCCGAGTGTGGTCTAACTGAGGGATACGGAGACCGGAACTGTGCACGGTGCTCCAAGTGTAGTCTAACCAAGGATATAGAGACTGGAACTGTGCACGGTGCTCCGAGTGTGGTCTAACCGAGGGGGATACGGAGACCGGAACTGTGCACGGTGCTCCGAGTGTGGTCTAACCAAGGGGGATATGGAGACCGGAACTGTGCACGCTGCTCCCAGTGTGGTCTAACCGAGGGGGATACGGAGACCGGAACTGTGCACGGTGCTCCCAGTGTGGTCTAACTGAGGGGGATACGGAGACCGGAACTGTGCACGGTGCTCTGAGTGTGGTCTAACCAAGGGGGATACGGAGACCAGAACTGTGCACGCTGCTCCCAGTGTGGTCTAACCGAGGGATACGGAGACTGGAACTGTGCACAGTGCTCCGAGTGTGGTCTAACCGAGGGATACGGAGACCGGAACTGTGCACGGTGCTCCCATTGTGGTCTAACCGAGGGGGATACAGAGACCGGAACTGTGCACGGTGCTCCCAGTGTGGTCTAACCGAGGGATACGGAGACCGGAACTGTGCACGGTGCTCCGAGTGTGGTCTTACCAAGGGATAGGGAGACCGGAACTGTGCACGGTGCTCCGAGTGTGGTCTAATCGAGGGATAAGGAGACCAGAACTGTGCACGGTGCTCCGAGTGTGGTCTAACCGAGGGGATACGGAGACCGGAACTGTGCACGGTGCTCCGAGTGAGGTCTAACCGAGGGATAGGGAGACCGGAACTGTGCACGGTGCTCCGAGTGTGGTCTAACCGCGGGATAGGGAGACCGGAAATGTGCACGGTGCTCTGAGTGTGGTCAAATTGAGGGATACGGAGACCGGAACGGTGCACGGTGCACCGAGTGTGGTCTAACCGAGGATATAGAGATCGGAACTGTGCACGGTGCTCCCAGTGTGGGCTAACCAAGGGATACGGAGACCGGAATTGTGCACGGTGCTCCGAGTGTGGTCTAACCGAGGAGTATATGGAGACCGGAACTGTGCACGGTGCTCAGAGTGTGGTCTAACCGAGGGGATACAGAGACCGGAACTGTGCACGGTGCTCCGAGTGTGGTCTATCTGAGGGATACGGAGACCGGAACTGTGCACGGTGCTCCGAGTGTGGTCTAACCGAGGGATACGGAGACCGGAACTGTGCACGGTGCTCCGAGTGTGGTCTAACCGAGGGATACGGAGACCGGAACTGTGCACGGTGCTCCGAGTGTGGTCTAACCGAGGGATAGAGAGACCGGAACTGTGCACGGTGCTCCGAGTGTGGTCTAACCGAGGGATAGGGACACTGGAACTGTGCACGGTGCTCCGAGTGTGGTCTAACTGAGGGATACGGAGACCGGAACTGTGCACGGTGCTCCAAGTGTAGTCTAACCAAGGATATAGAGACTGGAACTATGCACGGTGCTCCGAGTGCGGTCTAACCGAGGGATACGGAGACCGGAACTGTGCACGGTGCTCCGAGTGTGGTCTATCTGAGGGATACGGAGACCCGAACTGTGCACAGTGCTCCGAGTGTGGTCTAACCGAGGGATACGGAGACCGGAACTGTGCACGGTGCTCCCATTGTGGTCTAACCGAGGGGATACAGAGACCGGAACTGTGCACGGTGCTCCCAGTGTGGTCTAACCGAGGGATACGGAGACCGGAATTGTGCACGGTGCTCCGAGTGTGGTCTTACCAAGGGATAGGGAGACCGGAACTGTGCACGGTGCTCCGAGTGTGGTCTAATCGAGGGATAAGGAGACCAGAACTGTGCACGGTGCTCCGAGTGTGGTCTAACCGAGGGGATACGGAGACCGGAACTGTGCACGGTGCTCCGAGTGTGGTCTAACCGAGGGATAGGGAGACCGGAAATGTGCACGGTGCTCTGAGTGTGGTCAAATTGAGGGATACGGAGACCGGAACGGTGCACGGTGCACCGAGTGTGGTCTAACCGAGGATATAGAGATCGGAACTGTGCACGGTGCTCCCAGTGTGGTCTAACCAAGGGATACGGAGACCGAAACTGTGCACGGTGCTCCGAGTATGGTCTAACCAAGAGATAGGGAGACCGGAACTGTGCACGGTGCTCCGAGTGTGGTCTAACCGAGGGATAGAGAGACCGGAACTGTGCACGGTGCTCCGAGTGTGGTCTAACCGAGGGATAGGGACACTGGAACTGTGCACGGTGCTCCGAGTGTGGTCTAACTGAGGGATACGGAGACCGGAACTGTGCACGGTGCTCCAAGTGTAGTCTAACCAAGGATATAGAGACTGGAACTATGCACGGTGCTCCGAGTGCGGTCTAACCGAGGGATACGGAGACCGGAACTGTGCACGGTGCTCCGAGTGTGGTCTATCTGAGGGATACGGAGACCCGAACTGTGCACGGTGCTCCGAGTGTGGTCTAACCGAGGGATACGGAGACCGGAACTGTGCACGGTGCTCCGAGTGTGGTCTATCTGAGGGATACGGAGACCGGAACTCTGCACGGTGCTCCAAGTGTAGTCTAACCAAGGATATAGAGACTGGAACTGTGCACGGTGCTCCGAGTGTGGTCTAACCGAGGGATACGGAGACCGGAACTGTGCACGGTGCTCCGAGTGTGGTCTAACTGAGGGATACGGAGACCGGAACTGTGCACGGTGCTGCGAGTGTAGTCTAACCGAGTATATAGAGACCGGAACTGTGCACGGTGCTCCGAGTGGTCTGACCGAGGGATATGGAGACCGAAACTGTGCACGGTGCTCAGAGTATGGTCTAACCGAGGGACACTGAGACCGGAACTGCGCACGGTGCTCCGAGTGTGGTCTAACCGAGGGGGATACGGAGACCGGAACTGTGCACGGTGCTCTTAGTGTGGTCTAACCGAGAGATACAGTGACCGGAACTGTGCACGGTGCTCTGAGTGTGGTCTAACCGAGGGGGATACGGAGACCGGACTGTGCACGCTGCTCCCAGTGTGGTCTAACCGAGGGATACGAAGACCGGAACTATGCACGGTGCTCTGAGTGTGGTCTAACCGAGGGGGATACGGAGACCGGAACTGTGCACGGTGCTCCGAGTGTGGTCTAACCGAGGGATACGGAGACCGGAACTGTGCACGGTGCTCCGAGTGTGGTCCAAACAAGGGGGATACGGAGACCGGAACTGTGCACGGTGCTCCAAGTGTAGTCTAACCAAGGATATAGAGACTGGCACTGTGCACAGTGCTCCGAGTGTGGTCTAACCAAGGGGGATACGGAGACCGGAACTGTGCACGCTGCTCCCGTTGTGGTCTATCCGAGGGATACGGAGACCGGAACTGTGCACGGTGCTCCGAGTGTGGTCTAACCGAGGGATAGGGAGACCGGAACCGTGCACGGTGCTCTGAGTGTGGTATAACCGAGGGATAGGGAGACCGGAACTGTGCATGGTGCTCCGAGTGTGGTCTAACCGAGGGATACGGAGACCGGAATTGTGCATGGTGCTCCGAATGTGGTCTAACCGAGTGATACGGAGACCAGAACTGTGCACGGTGCTCCGAGTGTGGTCTAACTGAGGGATACGGAGACCGGAACTGTGCACGGTGCTCCAAGTGTAGTCTAACCAAGGATATAGAGACTGGAACTGTGCACGGTGCTCCGAGTGTGGTCTAACCGAGGGGGATACGGAGACCGGAACTGTGCACGGTGCTCCGAGTGTGGTCTAACCAAGGGGGATATGGAGACCGGAACTGTGCACGCTGCTCCCAGTGTGGTCTAACCGAGGGGGATACGGAGACCGGAACTGTGCACGGTGCTCCCAGTGTGGTCTAACTGAGGGGGATACGGAGACCGGAACTGTGCACGGTGCTCTGAGTGTGGTCTAACCAAGGGGGATACGGAGACCAGAACTGTGCACGCTGCTCCCAGTGTGGTCTAACCGAGGGATACGGAGACTGGAACTGTGCACGGTGCTCCGAGTGTGGTCTAACCGAGGGATACGGAGACCGGAACTGTGCACGGTGCTCCCATTGTGGTCTAACCGAGGGGGATACAGAGACCGGAACTGTGCACGGTGCTCCCAGTGTGGTCTAACCGAGGGATACGGAGACCGGAACTGTGCACGGTGCTCCGAGTGTGGTCTTACCAAGGGATAGGGAGACCGGAACTGTGCACGGTGCTCCGAGTGTGGTCTAATCGAGGGATAAGGAGACCAGAACTGTGCACGGTGCTCCGAGTGTGGTCTAACCGAGGGGATACGGAGACCGGAACTGTGCACGGTGCTCCGAGTGAGGTCTAACCGAGGGATAGGGAGACCGGAACTGTGCACGGTGCTCCGAGTGTGGTCTAACCGCGGGATAGGGAGACCGGAAATGTGCACGGTGCTCTGAGTGTGGTCAAATTGAGGGATACGGAGACCGGAACGGTGCACGGTGCACCGAGTGTGGTCTAACCGAGGATATAGAGATCGGAACTGTGCACGGTGCTCCCAGTGTGGGCTAACCAAGGGATACGGAGACCGGAATTGTGCACGGTGCTCCGAGTGTGGTCTAACCGAGGAGTATATGGAGACCGGAACTGTGCACGGTGCTCAGAGTGTGGTCTAACCGAGGGGATACAGAGACCGGAACTGTGCACGGTGCTCCGAGTGTGGTCTATCTGAGGGATACGGAGACCGGAACTGTGCACGGTGCTCCGAGTGTGGTCTAAGCGAGGGACACGGAGACCGGAACTGTGCACGGTGCTCCGAGTGTGGTCTAACCGAGGGATACGGAGACCGGAACTGTGCACGGTGCTCCGAGTGTGGTCTAACCGAGGGATAGAGAGACCGGAACTGTGCACGGTGCTCCGAGTGTGGTCTAACCGAGGGATAGGGACACTGGAACTGTGCACGGTGCTCCGAGTGTGGTCTAACTGAGGGATACGGAGACCGGAACTGTGCACGGTGCTCCAAGTGTAGTCTAACCAAGGATATAGAGACTGGAACTATGCACGGTGCTCCGAGTGCGGTCTAACCGAGGGATACGGAGACCGGAACTGTGCACGGTGCTCCGAGTGTGGTCTATCTGAGGGATACGGAGACCCGAACTGTGCACGGTGCTCCGAGTGTGGTCTAACCGAGGGATACGGAGACCGGAACTGTGCACGGTGCTCCGAGTGTGGTCTATCTGAGGGATACGGAGACCGGAACTCTGCACGGTGCTCCAAGTGTAGTCTAACCAAGGATATAGAGACTGGAACTGTGCACGGTGCTCCGAGTGTGGTCTAACCGAGGGATACGGAGACCGGAACTGTGCACGGTGCTCCGAGTGTGGTCTAACTGAGGGATACGGAGACCGGAACTGTGCACGGTGCTGCGAGTGTAGTCTAACCGAGTATATAGAGACCGGAACTGTGCACGGTGCTCCGAGTGGTCTGACCGAGGGATATGGAGACCGAAACTGTGCACGGTGCTCCGAGTATGGTCTAACCGAGGGACACTGAGACCGGAACTGCGCACGGTGCTCCGAGTGTGGTCTAACCGAGGGGGATACGGAGACCGGAACTGTGCACGGTGCTCTTAGTGTGGTCTAACCGAGAGATACAGTGACCGGAACTGTGCACGGTGCTCTGAGTGTGGTCTAACCGAGGGGGATACGGAGACCGGACTGTGCACGCTGCTCCCAGTGTGGTCTAACCGAGGGATACGAAGACCGGAACTATGCACGGTGCTCTGAGTGTGGTCTAACCGAGGGGGATACGGAGACCGGAACTGTGCACGGTGCTCCGAGTGTGGTCTAACCGAGGGATACGGAGACCGGAACTGTGCACGGTGCTCCGAGTGTGGTCCAAACAAGGGGGATACGGAGACCGGAACTGTGCACGGTGCTCCAAGTGTAGTCTAACCAAGGATATAGAGACTGGCACTGTGCACAGTGCTCCGAGTGTGGTCTAACCAAGGGGGATACGGAGACCGGAACTGTGCACGCTGCTCCCGTTGTGGTCTATCCGAGGGATACGGAGACCGGAACTGTGCACGGTGCTCCGAGTGTGGTCTAACCGAGGGATAGGGAGACCGGAACCGTGCACGGTGCTCTGAGTGTGGTATAACCGAGGGATAGGGAGACCGGAACTGTGCATGGTGCTCCGAGTGTGGTCTAACCGAGGGATACGGAGACCGGAATTGTGCATGGTGCTCCGAATGTGGTCTAACCGAGTGATACGGAGACCAGAACTGTGCACGGTGCTCCGAGTGTGGTCTAACTGAGGGATACGGAGACCGGAACTGTGCACGGTGCTCCAAGTGTAGTCTAACCAAGGATATAGAGACTGGAACTGTGCACGGTGCTCCGAGTGTGGTCTAACCGAGGGGGATACGGAGACCGGAACTGTGCACGGTGCTCCGAGTGTGGTCTAACCAAGGGGGATATGGAGACCGGAACTGTGCACGCTGCTCCCAGTGTGGTCTAACCGAGGGGGATACGGAGACCGGAACTGTGCACGGTGCTCCCAGTGTGGTCTAACTGAGGGGGATACGGAGACCGGAACTGTGCACGGTGCTCTGAGTGTGGTCTAACCAAGGGGGATACGGAGACCAGAACTGTGCACGCTGCTCCCAGTGTGGTCTAACCGAGGGATACGGAGACTGGAACTGTGCACGGTGCTCCGAGTGTGGTCTAACCGAGGGATACGGAGACCGGAACTGTGCACGGTGCTCCCATTGTGGTCTAACCGAGGGGGATACAGAGACCGGAACTGTGCACGGTGCTCCCAGTGTGGTCTAACCGAGGGATACGGAGACCGGAACTGTGCACGGTGCTCCGAGTGTGGTCTTACCAAGGGATAGGGAGACCGGAACTGTGCACGGTGCTCCGAGTGTGGTCTAATCGAGGGATAAGGAGACCAGAACTGTGCACGGTGCTCCGAGTGTGGTCTAACCGAGGGGATACGGAGACCGGAACTGTGCACGGTGCTCCGAGTGAGGTCTAACCGAGGGATAGGGAGACTGGAACTGTGCACGGTGCTCCGAGTGTGGTCTAACCGCGGGATAGGGAGACCGGAAATGTGCACGGTGCTCTGAGTGTGGTCAAATTGAGGGATACGGAGACCGGAACGGTGCACGGTGCACCGAGTGTGGTCTAACCGAGGATATAGAGATCGGAACTGTGCACGGTGCTCCCAGTGTGGGCTAACCAAGGGATACGGAGACCGGAATTGTGCACCGTGCTCCGAGTGTGGTCTAACCGAGGAGTATATGGAGACCGGAACTGTGCACGGTGCTCAGAGTGTGGTCTAACCGAGGGGATACAGAGACCGGAACTGTGCACGGTGCTCCGAGTGTGGTCTATCTGAGGGATACGGAGACCGGAACTGTGCACGGTGCTCCGAGTGTGGTCTAACCGAGGGATACGGATACCGGAACTGTGCACGGTGCTCCGAGTGTGGTCTAACCGAGGGATACGGAGACCGGAACTGTGCACGGTGCTCCGAGTGTGGTCTAACCGAGGGATAGAGAGACCGGAACTGTGCACGGTGCTCCGAGTGTGGTCTAACCGAGGGATAGGGACACTGGAACTGTGCACGGTGCTCCGAGTGTGGTCTAACTGAGGGATACGGAGACCGGAACTGTGCACGGTGCTCCAAGTGTAGTCTAACCAAGGATATAGAGACTGGAACTATGCACGGTGCTCCGAGTGCGGTCTAACCGAGGGATACGGAGACCGGAACTGTGCACGGTGCTCCGAGTGTGGTCTATCTGAGGGATACGGAGACCCGAACTGTGCACGGTGCTCCGAGTGTGGTCTAACCGAGGGATACGGAGACCGGAACTGTGCACGGTGCTCCGAGTGTGGTCTATCTGAGGGATACGGAGACCGGAACTCTGCACGGTGCTCCAAGTGTAGTCTAACCAAGGATATAGAGACTGGAACTGTGCACGGTGCTCCGAGTGTGGTCTAACCGAGGGATACGGAGACCGGAACTGTGCACGGTGCTCCGAGTGTGGTCTAACTGAGGGATACGGAGACCGGAACTGTGCACGGTGCTGCGAGTGTAGTCTAACCGAGTATATAGAGACCGGAACTGTGCACGGTGCTCCGAGTGGTCTGACCGAGGGATATGGAGACCGAAACTGTGCACGGTGCTCCGAGTATGGTCTAACCGAGGGACACTGAGACCGGAACTGCGCACGGTGCTCCGAGTGTGGTCTAACCGAGGGGGATACGGAGACCGGAACTGTGCACGGTGCTCTTAGTGTGGTCTAACCGAGAGATACAGTGACCGGAACTGTGCACGGTGCTCTGAGTGTGGTCTAACCGAGGGGGATACGGAGACCGGACTGTGCACGCTGCTCCCAGTGTGGTCTAACCGAGGGATACGAAGACCGGAACTATGCACGGTGCTCTGAGTGTGGTCTAACCGAGGGGGATACGGAGACCGGAACTGTGCACGGTGCTCCGAGTGTGGTCTAACCGAGGGATACGGAGACCGGAACTGTGCACGGTGCTCCGAGTGTGGTCCAAACAAGGGGGATACGGAGACCGGAACTGTGCACGGTGCTCCAAGTGTAGTCTAACCAAGGATATAGAGACTGGCACTGTGCACAGTGCTCCGAGTGTGGTCTAACCAAGGGGGATACGGAGACCGGAACTGTGCACGCTGCTCCCGTTGTGGTCTATCCGAGGGATACGGAGACCGGAACTGTGCACGGTGCTCCGAGTGTGGTCTAACCGAGGGATAGGGAGACCGGAACCGTGCACGGTGCTCTGAGTGTGGTATAACCGAGGGATAGGGAGACCGGAACTGTGCATGGTGCTCCGAGTGTGGTCTAACCGAGGGATACGGAGACCGGAATTGTGCATGGTGCTCCGAATGTGGTCTAACCGAGTGATACGGAGACCAGAACTGTGCACGGTGCTCCGAGTGTGGTCTAACTGAGGGATACGGAGACCGGAACTGTGCACGGTGCTCCAAGTGTAGTCTAACCAAGGATATAGAGACTGGAACTGTGCACGGTGCTCCGAGTGTGGTCTAACCGAGGGGGATACGGAGACCGGAACTGTGCACGGTGCTCCGAGTGTGGTCTAACCAAGGGGGATATGGAGACCGGAACTGTGCACGCTGCTCCCAGTGTGGTCTAATCGAGGGGGATACGGAGACCGGAACTGTGCACGGTGCTCCCAGTGTGGTCTAACCGAGGGGGATACGGAGACCGGAACTGTGCACGGTGCTCTGAGTGTGGTCTAACCAAGGGGGATACGGAGACCAGAACTGTGCACGCTGCTCCCAGTGTGGTCTAACCGAGGGATACGGAGACTGGAACTGTGCACGGTGCTCCGAGTGTGGTCTAACCGAGGGATACGGAGACCGGAACTGTGCACGGTGCTCCCATTGTGGTCTAACCGAGGGGGATACAGAGACCGGAACTGGGCACGGTGCTCCCAGTGTGGTCTAACCGAGGGATACGGAGACCGGAACTGTGCACGGTGCTCCGAGTGTGGTCTTACCAAGGGATAGGGAGACCGGAACTGTGCACGGTGCTCCGAGTGTGGTCTAATCGAGGGATAAGGAGACCAGAACTGTGCACGGTGCTCCGAGTGTGGTCTAACCGAGGGGATACGGAGACCGGAACTGTGCACGGTGCTCCGAGTGAGGTCTAACCGAGGGATAGGGAGACCGGAACTGTGCACGGTGCTCCGAGTGTGGTCTAACCGCGGGATAGGGAGACCGGAAATGTGCACGGTGCTCTGAGTGTGGTCAAATTGAGGGATACGGAGACCGGAACGGTGCACGGTGCACCGAGTGTGGTCTAACCGAGGATATAGAGATCGGAACTGTGCACGGTGCTCCCAGTGTGGGCTAACCAAGGGATACGGAGACCGGAATTGTGCACGGTGCTCCGAGTGTGGTCTAACCGCGGAGTATATGGAGACCGGAACTGTGCACGGTGCTCAGAGTGTGGTCTAACCGAGGGGATACAGAGACCGGAACTGTGCACGGTGCTCCGAGTGTGGTCTATCTGAGGGATACGGAGACCGGAACTGTGCACGGTGCTCCGAGTGTGGTCTAACCGAGGGATACGGAGACCGGAACTGTGCACGGTGCTCCGAGTGTGGTCTAACCGAGGGATAGAGAGACCGGAACTGTGCACGGTGCTCCGAGTGTGGTCTAACCGAGGGATAGGGACACTGGAACTGTGTACGGTGCTCCGAGTGTGGTCTAACTGAGGGATACGGAGACCGGAACTGTGCACGGTGCTCCAAGTGTAGTCTAACCAAGGATATAGAGACTGGAACTATGCACGGTGCTCCGAGTGCGGTCTAACCGAGGGATACGGAGACCGGAACTGTGCACGGTGCTCCGAGTGTGGTCTATCTGAGGGATACGGAGACCCGAACTGTGCACGGTGCTCCGAGTGTGGTCTAACCGAGGGATACGGAGACCGGAACTGTGCACGGTGCTCCGAGTGTGGTCTATCTGAGGGATACGGAGACCGGAACTCTGCACGGTGCTCCAAGTGTAGTCTAACCAAGGATATAGAGACTGGAACTGTGCACGGTGCTCCGAGTGTGGTCTAACTGAGGGATACGGAGACCGGAACTGTGCACGGTGCTCCGAGTGTGGTCTAACTGAGGGATACGGAGACCGGAACTGTGCACGGTGCTGCGAGTGTAGTCTAACCGAGTATATAGAGACCGGAACTGTGCACGGTGCTCCGAGTGGTCTGACCGAGGGATACGGAGACCGAAACTGTGCACGGTGCTCCGAGTATGGTCTAACCGAGGGACACTGAGACCGGAACTGCGCACGGTGCTCCGAGTGTGGTCTAACCGAGGGGGATACGGAGACCGGAACTGTGCACGGTGCTCTTAGTGTGGTCTAACCGAGAGATACAGTGACCGGAACTGTGCACGGTGCTCTGAGTGTGGTCTAACCGAGGGGGATACGGAGACCGGACTGTGCACGCTGCTCCCAGTGTGGTCTAACCGAGGGATACGAAGACCGGAACTATGCACGGTGCTCTGAGTGTGGTCTAACCGAGGGGGATACGGAGACCGGAACTGTGCACGGTGCTCCGAGTGTGGTCTAACCGAGGGATACGGAGACCGGAACTGTGCACGGTGCTCCGAGTGTGGTCCAAACAAGGGGGATACGGAGACCGGAACTGTGCACGGTGCTCCAAGTGTAGTCTAACCAAGGATATAGAGACTGGCACTGTGCACAGTGCTCCGAGTGTGGTCTAACCAAGGGGGATACGGAGACCGGAACTGTGCACGCTGCTCCCGTTGTGGTCTATCCGAGGGATACGGAGACCGGAACTGTGCACGGTGCTCCGAGTGTGGTCTAACCGAGGGATAGGGAGACCGGAACCGTGCACGGTGCTCTGAGTGTGGTATAACCGAGGGATAGGGAGACCGGAACTGTGCATGGTGCTCCGAGTGTGGTCTAACCGAGGGATACGGAGACCGGAATTGTGCATGGTGCTCCGAATGTGGTCTAACCGAGTGATACGGAGACCAGAACTGTGCACGGTGCTCCGAGTGTGGTCTAACTGAGGGATACGGAGACCGGAACTGTGCACGGTGCTCCAAGTGTAGTCTAACCAAGGATATAGAGACTGGAACTGTGCACGGTGCTCCGAGTGTGGTCTAACCGAGGGGGATACGGAGACCGGAACTGTGCACGGTGCTCCGAGTGTGGTCTAACCAAGGGGGATATGGAGACCGGAACTGTGCACGCTGCTTCCAGTGTGGTCTAATCGAGGGGGATACGGAGACCGGAACTGTGCACGGTGCTCCCAGTGTGGTCTAACTGAGGGGGATACGGAGACCGGAACTGTGCACGGTGCTCTGAGTGTGGTCTAACCAAGGGGGATACGGAGACCAGAACTGTGCACGCTGCTCCCAGTGTGGTCTAACCGAGGGATACGGAGACTGGAACTGTGCACGGTGCTCCGAGTGTGGTCTAACCGAGGGATACGGAGACCGGAACTGTGCACGGTGCTCCCATTGTGGTCTAACCGAGGGGGATACAGAGACCGGAACTGGGCACGGTGCTCCCAGTGTGGTCTAACCGAGGGATACGGAGACCGGAACTGTGCACGGTGCTCCGAGTGTGGTCTTACCAAGGGATAGGGAGACCGGAACTGTGCACGGTGCTCCGAGTGTGGTCTAATCGAGGGATAAGGAGACCAGAACTGTGCACGGTGCTCCGAGTGTGGTCTAACCGAGGGGATACGGAGACCGGAACTGTGCACGGTGCTCCGAGTGAGGTCTAACCGAGGGATAGGGAGACCGGAACTGTGCACGGTGCTCCGAGTGTGGTCTAACCGCGGGATAGGGAGACCGGAAATGTGCACGGTGCTCTGAGTGTGGTCAAATTGAGGGATACGGAGACCGGAACGGTGCACGGTGCACCGAGTGTGGTCTAACCGAGGATATAGAGATCGGAACTGTGCACGGTGCTCCCAGTGTGGGCTAACCAAGGGATACGGAGACCGGAATTGTGCACGGTGCTCCGAGTGTGGTCTAACGGAGGAGTATATGGAGACCGGAACTGTGCACGGTGCTCAGAGTGTGGTCTAACCGAGGGGATACAGAGACCGGAACTGTGCACGGTGCTCCGAGTGTGGTCTATCTGAGGGATACGGAGACCGGAACTGTGCACGGTGCTCCGAGTGTGGTCTAACCGAGGGATACGGAGACCGGAACTGTGCACGGTGCTCCGAGTGTGGTCTAACCGAGGGATACGGAGACCGGAACTGTGCACGGTGCTCCGAGTGTGGTCTATCTGAGGGATACGGAGACCGGAACTCTGCACGGTGCTCCAAGTGTAGTCTAACTAAGGATATAGAGACTGGAACTGTGCACGGTGCTCCGAGTGTGGTCTAACCGAGGGATACGGAGACCGGGACTGTGCACGGTGCTCTGAGTATGGTCTAACCGAGGGATACGGAGACCGGAACTGTGTACGGTGCTGCGAGTGTAGTCTAACCGAGTATATAGAGAACGGAACTGTGCACGGTGCTCTTAGTGTGGTCTAACCGAGAGATACAGTGACCGGAACTGTGCACGGTGCTCCCAGTGTGGTCTAACCGAGGGATACGGAGACCAGAACTGTGCACGGTGCTCTGAGTGTGGTCTAACCGAGGGGGATACGGAGACCGGAACTGTGCACGCTGCTCTGAGTGTGGTCTAACCGAGGGGGATACAGAGACCGGAACTGTGCACGGTGCTCCCAGTGTAGTCTAACCATGGGGGATATGGAGATGGACCTGTGCATGGTGCTCCCAGTGTGGTCTAACCAAGGGGGATACGGAGACCGGAACTGTGCACGCTGCTCCCAGTGTGGTCTAACCGAGGGATACGGAGACCGGAACTGTGCACGGTGCTCCAAGTGTAGTCTAACCAAGGATATAGAGACTGGAACTATGCACGGTGCTCCGAGTGCGGTCTAACCGAGGGATACGGAGACCGGAACTGTGCACGGTGCTCCCAGTGTGGTCTAACCGAGGGATACGGAGACCGGAACTGTGCACGGTGCTGCGAGTGTAGTCTAACCGAGTATATAGAGACCGGAACTGTGCACGGTGCTCCGAGTGGTCTGACCGAGGGATACGGAGACCGAAACTGTGCACGGTGCTCCGAGTATGGTCTAACCGAGGGACACTGAGACCGGAACTGCGCACGTTGCTCCGAGTGTGGTCTAACCGAGGGGGATACGGAGACCGGAACTGTGCACGGTGCTCTTAGTGTGGTCTAACAGAGAGATACAGTGACCGGAACTGTGCACGGTGCTCTGAGTGTGGTCTAACCGAGGGGGATACGGAGACCGGACTGTGCACGCTGCTCCCAGTGTGGTCTAACCGAGGGGTACGAAGACCGGAACTATGCACGGTGCTCTGAGTGTGGTCTAACCGAGGGGGATACGGAGACCGGAACTGTGCACGGTGCTCCCAGTGTGGTCTAACCGAGGGCGATACGGAGACCGGATCTATGCACGGTGCTCCGAGTGTGGTCTAACCAAGGGGGATACGGAGACCGGAACTGTGCACGCTGCTCCCAGTGTGGTCTAACCGAGGGATACGGAGACCGGAACTGTGCACGGTGCTCCGAGTATGGTCTAACTGAGGGATACGGAGACTGGAACTGTGCACGGTGCTCCGAGTGTGGTCTAACTGAGGGGGATACGGAGACCGGAACTGTGCACGGTGCTCCGAGTGTGGTCTAACCGAGGGATACGGAGACCGGAACTGTGCACGGTGCTCCGAGTGTGGTCCAAACAAGGGGGATACAGAGACCGGAACTGTGCACGGTGCTCCAAGTGTAGTCTAACCAAGGATATAGAGACTGGCACTGTGCACAGTGCTCCGAGTGTGGTCTAACCAAGGGGGATACGGAGACCGGAACTGTGCACGCTGCTCCCGTTGTGGTCTATCCGAGGGATACGGAGACCGGAACTGTGCACCGTGCTCCGAGTGTGGTCTAACCGAGGGATAGGGAGACCGGAACCGTGCACGGTGCTCTGAGTTTGGTATAACCGAGGGATAGGGAGACCGGAACTGTGCATGGTGCTCCGAGTGTGGTCTAACCGAGGGATACGGAGACCGGAATTGTGCATGGTGCTCCGAATGTGGTCTAACCGAGTGATACGGAGACCAGAACTGTGCACGGTGCTCCGAGTGTGGTCTAACTGAGGGATACGGAGACCGGAACTGTGCACATTGCTCCAAGTGTAGTCTAACCAAGGATATAGAGACTGGAACTGTGCACGGTGCTCCGAGTGTGGTCTAACCGAGGGGGATACGGAGACCGGAACTGTGCACGGTGCTCCCAGTGTGGTCTAACTGAGGGGGATACGGAGACCGGAACTGTGCACGGTGCTCTGAGTGTGGTCTAACCAAGGGGGATACGGAGACCAGAACTGTGCACGCTGCTCCCAGTGTGGTCTAACCGAGGGATACGGAGACTGGAACTGTGCACGGTGCTCCGAGTGTGGTCTAACCGAGGGATACGGAGACCGGAACTGTGCACGGTGCTCCCATTGTGGTCTAACCGAGGGGGATACAGAGACCGGAACTGTGCACGGTGCTCCCAGTGTGGTCTAACCGAGGGATACGGAGACCGGAACTGTGCACGGTGCTCCGAGTGTGGTCTTACCAAGGGATAGGGAGACCGGAACTGTGCACGGTGCTCCGAGTGTGGTCTAATCGAGGGATAAGGAGACCGGAACTGTGCACGGTGCTCCCAGTGTGGTCTAACCAAGGGATACGGAGACCGAAACTGTGCACGGTGCTCCGAGTATGGTCTAACCAAGAGATAGGGAGACCGGAACTGTGCACGGTGCTCCGAGTGTGGTCTAACCGAGGGATAGAGAGACCGGAAATGTGCACGGTGCTCCGAGTGTGGTCTAACCGAGGGATTGGGACACTGGAACTGTGCACGGTGCTCCGAGTGTGGTCTAACTGAGGGATACGGAGACCGGAACTGTGCACGGTGCTCCAAGTGTAGTCTAACCAAGGATATAGAGACTGGAACTGTGCACGGTGCTCCGAGTGTGGTCTAACCGAGGGGGATACGGAGACCGGAACTGTGCACGCTGCTCCCGTTGTGGTCTATCCGAGGGATACGGAGACCGGAACTGTGCACCGTGCTCCGAGTGTGGTCTAACCGAGGGATAGGGAGACCGGAACCGTGCACGGTGCTCTGAGTTTGGTATAACCGAGGGATAGGGAGACCGGAACTGTGCATGGTGCTCCGAGTGTGGTCTAACCGAGGGATACGGAGACCGGAATTGTGCATGGTGCTCCGAATGTGGTCTAACCGAGTGATACGGAGACCAGAACTGTGCACGGTGCTCCGAGTGTGGTCTAACTGAGGGATACGGAGACCGGAACTGTGCACATTGCTCCAAGTGTAGTCTAACCAAGGATATAGAGACTGGAACTGTGCACGGTGCTCCGAGTGTGGTCTAACCGAGGGGGATACGGAGACCGGAACTGTGCACGGTGCTCCCAGTGTGGTCTAACTGAGGGGGATACGGAGACCGGAACTGTGCACGGTGCTCTGAGTGTGGTCTAACCAAGGGGGATACGGAGACCAGAACTGTGCACGCTGCTCCCAGTGTGGTCTAACCGAGGGATACGGAGACTGGAACTGTGCACGGTGCTCCGAGTGTGGTCTAACCGAGGGATACGGAGACCGGAACTGTGCACGGTGCTCCCATTGTGGTCTAACCGAGGGGGATACAGAGACCGGAACTGTGCACGGTGCTCCCAGTGTGGTCTAACCGAGGGATACGGAGACCGGAACTGTGCACGGTGCTCCGAGTGTGGTCTTACCAAGGGATAGGGAGACCGGAACTGTGCACGGTGCTCCGAGTGTGGTCTAATCGAGGGATAAGGAGACCGGAACTGTGCACGGTGCTCCCAGTGTGGTCTAACCAAGGGATACGGAGACCGAAACTGTGCACGGTGCTCCGAGTATGGTCTAACCAAGAGATAGGGAGACCGGAACTGTGCACGGTGCTCCGAGTGTGGTCTAACCGAGGGATAGAGAGACCGGAAATGTGCACGGTGCTCCGAGTGTGGTCTAACCGAGGGATTGGGACACTGGAACTGTGCACGGTGCTCCGAGTGTGGTCTAACTGAGGGATACGGAGACCGGAACTGTGCACGGTGCTCCAAGTGTAGTCTAACCAAGGATATAGAGACTGGAACTGTGCACGGTGCTCCGAGTGTGGTCTAACCGAGGGGGATACGGAGACCGGAACTGTGCACGCTGCTCCCGTTGTGGTCTATCCGAGGGATACGGAGACCGGAACTGTGCACCGTGCTCCGAGTGTGGTCTAACCGAGGGATAGGGAGACCGGAACCGTGCACGGTGCTCTGAGTTTGGTATAACCGAGGGATAGGGAGACCGGAACTGTGCATGGTGCTCCGAGTGTGGTCTAACCGAGGGATACGGAGACCGGAATTGTGCATGGTGCTCCGAATGTGGTCTAACCGAGTGATACGGAGACCAGAACTGTGCACGGTGCTCCGAGTGTGGTCTAACTGAGGGATACGGAGACCGGAACTGTGCACATTGCTCCAAGTGTAGTCTAACCAAGGATATAGAGACTGGAACTGTGCACGGTGCTCCGAGTGTGGTCTAACCGAGGGGGATACGGAGACCGGAACTGTGCACGGTGCTCCCAGTGTGGTCTAACTGAGGGGGATACGGAGACCGGAACTGTGCACGGTGCTCTGAGTGTGGTCTAACCAAGGGGGATACGGAGACCAGAACTGTGCACGCTGCTCCCAGTGTGGTCTAACCGAGGGATACGGAGACTGGAACTGTGCACGGTGCTCCGAGTGTGGTCTAACCGAGGGATACGGAGACCGGAACTGTGCACGGTGCTCCCATTGTGGTCTAACCGAGGGGGATACAGAGACCGGAACTGTGCACGGTGCTCCCAGTGTGGTCTAACCGAGGGATACGGAGACCGGAACTGTGCACGGTGCTCCGAGTGTGGTCTTACCAAGGGATAGGGAGACCGGAACTGTGCACGGTGCTCCGAGTGTGGTCTAATCGAGGGATAAGGAGACCGGAACTGTGCACGGTGCTCCCAGTGTGGTCTAACCAAGGGATACGGAGACCGAAACTGTGCACGGTGCTCCGAGTATGGTCTAACCAAGAGATAGGGAGACCGGAACTGTGCACGGTGCTCCGAGTGTGGTCTAACCGAGGGATAGAGAGACCGGAAATGTGCACGGTGCTCCGAGTGTGGTCTAACCGAGGGATTGGGACACTGGAACTGTGCACGGTGCTCCGAGTGTGGTCTAACTGAGGGATACGGAGACCGGAACTGTGCACGGTGCTCCAAGTGTAGTCTAACCAAGGATATAGAGACTGGAACTGTGCACGGTGCTCCGAGTGTGGTCTAACCGAGGGGGATACGGAGACCGGAACTGTGCACGCTGCTCCCAGTGTGGTCTAACCGAGGGCGATACGGAGACCGGATCTATGCACGGTGCTCCGAGTGTGGTCTAACCAAGGGGGATACGGAGACCGGAACTGTGCACGCTGCTCCCAGTGTGGTCTAACCGAGGGATACGGAGACCGGAACTGTGCACGGTGCTCCGAGTGTGGTCTAACCGAGGGATAGGGAGACCGGAACTGTGCACGGTGCTCCGAGTGTGGTCTAACCAAGGGGGATATGGAGACCGGAACTGTGCACGCTGCTCCCAGTGTGGTCTAACCGAGGAGTATATGGAGACCGGAACTGTGCACGGTGCTCAGAGTGTGGTCTAACCGAGGGGATACGGAGACCGGAACTGTGCACGGTGCTCCAAGTGTGGTCTATCTGAGGGATACGGAGACCGGAACTGTGCACGGTGCTCCGAGTGTGGTCTAACCGAGGGATACGGAGACCGGAACTGTGCACGGTGCTCCGAGTGTGGTCTATCTGAGGGATACGGAGACCGGAACTCTGCACGGTGCTCCAAGTGTAGTCTAACCAAGGATATAGAGACTGGAACTGTGCACGGTGCTCCGAGTGTGGTCTAACCGAGGGATACGGAGCCCGGGACTGTGCACGGTGCTCTGAGTATGGTCTAACCGAGGGATACGGAGACCGGAACTGTGTACGGTGCTGCGAGTGTAGTCTAACCGAGTATATAGAGAACGGAACTGTGCACGGTGCTCTTAGTGTGGTCTAACCGAGAGATACAGTGACCGGAACTGTGCACGGTGCTCCCAGTGTGGTCTAACCGAGGGATACGGAGACCAGAACTGTGCACGGTGCTCTGAGTGTGGTCTAACCGAGGGGGATACGGAGACCGGAACTGTGCACGCTGCTCTGAGTGTGGTCTAACCGAGGGGGATACAGAGACCGGAACTGTGCACGGTGCTCCCAGTGTAGTCTAACCGTGGGGGATATGGAGATGGACCTGTGCATGGTGCTCCCAGTGTGGTCTAACCAAGGGGGATACGGAGACCGGAACTGTGCACGCTGCTCCCAGTGTGGTCTAACCGAGGGATACGGAGACCGGAACTGTGCACGGTGCTCCAAGTGTAGTCTAACCAAGGATATAGAGACTGGAACTATGCACGGTGCTCCGAGTGCGGTCTAACCGAGGGATACGGAGACCGGAACTGTGCACGGTGCTCCGAGTGTGGTCTAACTGAGGGATACGGAGACCGGAACTGTGCACGGTGCTGCGAGTGTAGTCTAACCGAGTATATAGAGACCGGAACTGTGCACGGTGCTCCGAGTGGTCTGACCGAGGGATACGGAGACCGAAACTGTGCACGGTGCTCCGAGTATGGTCTAACCGAGGGACACTGAGACCGGAACTGCGCACGTTGCTCCGAGTGTGGTCTAACCGAGGGGGATACGGAGACCGGAACTGTGCACGGTGCTCTTAGTGTGGTCTAACCGAGAGATACAGTGACCGGAACTGTGCACGGTGCTCTGAGTGTGGTCTAACCGAGGGGGATACGGAGACCGGACTGTGCACGCTGCTCCCAGTGTGGTCTAACCGAGGGATACGAAGACCGGAACTATGCACGGTGCTCTGAGTGTGGTCTAACCGAGGGGGATACGGAGACCGGAACTGTGCACGGTGCTCCCAGTGTGGTCTAACCGAGGGCGATACGGAGACCGGATCTATGCACGGTGCTCCGAGTGTGGTCTAACCAAGGGGGATACGGAGACCGGAACTGTGCACGCTGCTCCCAGTGTGGTCTAACCGAGGGATACGGAGACCGGAACTGTGCACGGTGCTCCGAGTATGGTCTAACTGAGGGATACGGAGACTGGAACTGTGCACGGTGCTCCGAGTGTGGTCTAACTGAGGGGGATACGGACACCGGAACTGTGCACGGTGCTCCGAGTGTGGTCTAACCGAGGGATACGGAGACCGGAACTGTGCACGGTGCTCCAAGTGTAGTCTAACCAAGGATGTAGAGACTGGCACTGTGCACAGTGCTCCGAGTGTGGTCTAACCAAGGGGGATACGGAGACCGGAACTGTGCACGCTGCTCCCGTTGTGGTCTATCCGAGGGATACGGAGACCGGAACTGTGCACGGTGCACCGAGTGTGGTCTAACCGAGGGATAGGGAGACCGGAACCGTGCACGGTGCTCTGAGTGTGGTATAACCGAGGGATAGGGAGACCGGAACTGTGCATGGTGCTCCGAGTGTGGTCTAACCGAGGGATACGGAGACCGGAATTGTGCATGGTGCTCCGAATGTGGTCTAACCGAGTGATACGGAGACCAGAACTGTGCACGGTGCTCCGAGTGTGGTCTAACTGAGGGATACGGAGACCGGAACTGTGCACGGTGCTCCGAGTGTGGTCTAACCGAGGGGGATACGGAGACCGGAACTGTGCACGGTGCTCCGAGTGTGGTCTAACCGAGGGGGATACGGAGACCGGAACTGTGCAC
This sequence comes from Carcharodon carcharias, assembly GCF_017639515.1. NCBI lineage: Eukaryota > Metazoa > Chordata > Chondrichthyes > Lamniformes > Lamnidae > Carcharodon > Carcharodon carcharias. The sequence continues at coordinate 376,836 of NW_024470847.1, forward strand.
GGTGCTCCCAGTGTGGTCTAACTGAGGGGGATACGGAGACCGGAACTGTGCACGGTGCTCTGAGTGTGGTCTAACCAAGGGGGATACGGAGACCAGAACTGTGCACGCTGCTCCCAGTGTGGTCTAACCGAGGGATACGGAGACTGGAACTGTGCACGGTGCTCCGAGTGTGGTCTAACCGAGGGATACGGAGACCGGAACTGTGCACGGTGCTCCCATTGTGGTCTAACCGAGGGGGATACAGAGACCGGAACTGTGCACGGTGCTCCCAGTGTGGTCTAACCGAGGGATACGGAGACCGGAACTGTGCACGGTGCTCCGAGTGTGGTCTTACCAAGGGATAGGGAGACCGGAACTGTGCACGGTGCTCCGAGTGTGGTCTAATCGAGGGATAAGGAGACCAGAACTGTGCACGGTGCTCCGAGTGTGGTCTAACCGAGGGGATACGGAGACCGGAACTGTGCACGGTGCTCCGAGTGAGGTCTAACCGAGGGATAGGGAGACCGGAACTGTGCACGGTGCTCCGAGTGTGGTCTAACCGAGGGATAGGGAGACCGGAAATGTGCACGGTGCTCTGAGTGTGGTCAAATTGAGGGATACGGAGACCGGAACGGTGCACGGTGCACCGAGTGTGGTCTAACCGAGGATATAGAGATCGGAACTGTGCACGGTGCTCCCAGTGTGGTCTAACCAAGGGATACGGAGACCGAAACTGTGCACGGTGCTCCGAGTATGGTCTAACCAAGAGATAGGGAGACCGGAACTGTGCACGGTGCTCCGAGTGTGGTCTAACCGAGGGATAGAGAGACCGGAACTGTGCACGGTGCTCCGAGTGTGGTCTAACCGAGGGATAGGGACACTGGAACTGTGCACGGTGCTCCGAGTGTGGTCTAACTGAGGGATACGGAGACCGGAACTGTGCACGGTGCTCCAAGTGTAGTCTAACCAAGGATATAGAGACTGGAACTATGCACGGTGCTCCGAGTGCGGTCTAACCGAGGGATACGGAGACCGGAACTGTGCACGGTGCTCCGAGTGTGGTCTATCTGAGGGATACGGAGACCCGAACTGTGCACGGTGCTCCGAGTGTGGTCTAACCGAGGGATACGGAGACCGGAACTGTGCACGGTGCTCCGAGTGTGGTCTATCTGAGGGATACGGAGACCGGAACTCTGCACGGTGCTCCAAGTGTAGTCTAACCAAGGATATAGAGACTGGAACTGTGCACGGTGCTCCGAGTGTGGTCTAACCGAGGGATACGGAGACCGGAACTGTGCACGGTGCTCCGAGTGTGGTCTAACTGAGGGATACGGAGACCGGAACTGTGCACGGTGCTGCGAGTGTAGTCTAACCGAGTATATAGAGACCGGAACTGTGCACGGTGCTCCGAGTGGTCTGACCGAGGGATACGGAGACCGAAACTGTGCACGGTGCTCCGAGTATGGTCTAACCGAGGGACACTGAGACCGGAACTGCGCACGGTGCTCCGAGTGTGGTCTAACCGAGGGGGATACGGAGACCGGAACTGTGCACGGTGCTCTTAGTGTGGTCTAACCGAGAGATACAGTGACCGGAACTGTGCACGGTGCTCCCAGTGTGGTCTAACCGAGGGATACGGAGACCGGAACTGTGCACGGTGCTCCGAGTGTGGTCTTACCAAGGGATAGGGAGACCGGAACTGTGCACGGTGCTCCGAGTGTGGTCTAATCGAGGGATAAGGAGACCAGAACTGTGCACGGTGCTCCGAGTGTGGTCTAACCGAGGGGATACGGAGACCGGAACTGTGCACGGTGCTCCGAGTGAGGTCTAACCGAGGGATAGGGAGACCGGAACTGTGCACGGTGCTCTGAGTGTGGTCTAACCGAGGGATAGGGAGACCGGAAATGTGCACGGTGCTCTGAGTGTGGTCAAATTGAGGGATACGGAGACCGGAACGGTGCACGGTGCACCGAGTGTGGTCTAACCGAGGATATAGAGATCGGAACTGTGCACGGTGCTCCCAGTGTGGTCTAACCAAGGGATACGGAGACCGGAATTGTGCACGGTGCTCCGAGTGTGGTCTAACCGAGGGATAGGGAGACCGGAACTGTGCACGGTGCTCCGAGTGTGGTCTAACCGAGGGATACGGAGACCGGAACTGTGCACGGTGCTCCGAGTGTGGTCTAACTGAGGGATATGGAGACCGGAACTGTGCACGGTGCTCCAAGTGTAGTCTAACCAAGGATATAGAGACTGGAACTGTGCATGGTGCTCCAAGTGTAGTCTAACTAAGGGATACGGAGACTGGAACTGTGCACAGTGCTCCAAGTGTAGTCTAACCAAGGATATAGAGACCGAAACTGTGCACGGTGCTCCGAGTGTGGTCTAATTGAGGGATACGGAGACCGGAACTATGCACAGTGCTCCGAGCGTGGTCTAACCGAGGGATATGCAGACCGGAACTGTGCACGGTGCTCCAAGTGTAGTCTAACCAAGGATATAGAGACCGGAACTGTGCACGGTGCTCCGAGTGTGGTCTAACCGAGGGATACGGAGACCGAAACTGTGCACGGTGCTCCGAGTATGGTCTAACCAAGAGATAGGGAGACCGGAACTGTGCACGGTGCTCCGAGTGTGGTCTAACCGAGGGATAGAGAGACCAGAACTGTGCACGGTGCTCCGAGTGTGGTCTAACCGAGGGATAGGGAGACTGGAACTGTGCACGGTGCTCCGAGTGTGGTCTAACTGAGGGATACGGAGACCGGAACTGTGCACGGTGCTCCAAGTGTAGTCTAACCAAGGATATAGAGACTGGAACTATGCACGGTGCTCCGAGTGCGGTCTAACCGAGGGATACGGAGACCGGAACTGTGCACGGTGCTCCGAGTGTGGTCTAACTGAGGGATACGGAGACCGGAACTGTGCACGGTGCTGCGAGTGTAGTCTAACCGAGTATATAGAGACCGTAACTGTGCACGGTGCTCCGAGTGGTCTGACCGAGGGATACGGAGACCGAAACTGTGCACGGTGCTCCGAGTATGGTCTAACCGAGGGACACTGAGACCGGAACTGCGCACGGTGCTCCGAGTGTTGTCTAACCGAGGGGGATACGGAGACCGGAACTGTGCACGGTGCTCTTAGTGTGGTCTAACCGAGAGATACAGTGACCGGAACTGTGCACGGTGCTCCCAGTGTGGTCTAACCGAGGGATACGGAGACCAGAACTGTGCACGGTGCTCTGAGTGTGGTCTAACCGAGGGGGATACGGAGACCGGACTGTGCACGCTGCTCCCAGTGTGGTCTAACCGAGGGATACGAAGACCGGAACTGTGCACGGTGCTCTGAGTGTGGTCTAACCGAGGGGGATACGGAGACCGGAACTGTGCACGGTGCTCCCAGTGTGGTCTAACCGAGGGCGATACGGAGACCGGATCTATGCACGGTGCTCCGAGTGTGGTCTAACCAAGGGGGATACGGAGACCCGAACTGTGCACGCTGCTCCCAGTGTGGTCTAACCGAGGGATACGGAGACCGGAACTGTGCACGGTGCTCCGAGTATGATCTAACTGAGGGATACGGAGACTGGAACTGTGCACGATGCTCCGAGTGTGGTCTAACTGAGGGGGATACGGAGACCGGAACTGTGCACGGTGCTCCGAGTGTGGTCTAACCGAGGGATACGGAGACCGGAACTGTGCACGGTGCTCCGAGTGTGGTCCAAACAAGGGGGATACGGAGACCGGAACTGTGCACGGTGCTCCGCGTGTGGTCTAACCGAGGGATACGGAGACCGGAACTGTGCACGATGCTCCGAGTGTGGTCTAACCGAGGGATACGGAGACCGGAACTGTGCACGGTGCTCCGAGTGTGGTCTAACCGAGGGATACGGAGACCGGAACTGTGCACGGTGCTCCGAGTGTGGTCTAACCGAGGGCTACGGAGTCCGGAACTGTGCACGGTGCTCCGTGTGTGGTCTAACCGAGGGATACGGAGACCGGAACTGTGCACGGTGCTCCCAGTGTGGTCTAACCGAGGGGTATACGGAGACCGGAACTGTGCACGGTGCTCCCAGTGTGGTCTAACCGAGGAGTATATGGAGACCGGAACTGTGCACGGTGCTCAGAGTGTGGTCTAACCGAGGGGATACGGAGACCGGAACTGTGCACGGTGCTCCAAGTGTGGTCTATCTGAGGGATACGGAGACCGGAACTGTGCACGGTGCTTCGAGTGTGGTCTAACCGAGGGATACGGAGACCGGAACTGTGCACGGTGCTCCGAGTGTGGTCTATCTGAGGGATACGGAGACCGGAACTCTGCACGGTGCTCCAAGTGTAGTCTAACCAAGGATATAGAGACTGGAACTGTGCACGGTGCTCCGAGTGTGGTCTAACCGAGGGATACGGAGACCGGGACTGTGCACGGTGCTCTGAGTGTGGTCTAACCGAGGGATACGGAGACCGGAACTGTGTACGGTGCTGCGAGTGTAGTCTAACCGAGTATATAGAGAACGGAACTGTGCACGGTGCTCTTAGTGTGGTCTAACCGAGAGATACAGTGACCGGAACTGTGCACGGTGCTCCCAGTGTGGTCTAACCGAGGGATACGGAGACCAGAACTGTGCACGGTGCTCTGAGTGTGGTCTAACCGAGGGGAATACGGAGACCGGAACTGTGCACGCTGCTCCCAGTGTGGTCTAACCGAGGGGGATACAGAGACCGGAACTGTGCACGGTGCTCCCAGTGTGGTCTAACCGTGGGGGATATGGAGATGGACCTGTGCATGGTGCTCCCAGTGTGGTCTAACCAAGGGGGATACGGAGACCGGAACTGTGCACGCTGCTCCCAGTGTGGTCTAACCGAGGGATACGGAGACCGGAACTGTGCACGGTGCTCCGAGTGTGGTCTATCTGAGGGATACGGAGACCGGAACTGTGCACGGTGCTCCGAGTGTGGTCTAACTGAGGGGGATACGGAGACCGGAACTGTGCACGGTGCTCCGAGTGTGGTCTAACCGAGGGATACGGAGACCGGAACTGTGCACGGTGCTCCGAGCATGGTCTAACCGAGGGATACGGAGACCGGAACTGTGCACGGTTCTCCGAGTGTGGTCTAACCGAGGGATACGGAGACCGGAACTGTGCACGGTGCTCCGAGTGTGGTCTAACCGAGGGATACGGAGACCGGAACTGTGCACGGTGCTCCCAGTGTGGTCTAACCGAGGGCTACGGAGACCGGAACTGTGCACGGTGCTCCGTGTGTGGTCTAACCGATGGATACGGAGACCGGAACTGTGCACGGTGCTCCCAGTGTGGTCTAACCGAGGGGTATACGGAGACCGGAACTGTGCACGGTGCTCCCAGTGTGGTCTAACCGAGGAGTATATGGAGACCGGAACTGTGCACGGTGCTCAGAGTGTGGTCTAACCGAGGAGATACGGAGACCGGAACTGTGCACGGTGCTCCCAGTGTGGTCTAACCGAGGGGATACGGAGACCAGAACTGTGCACGGTGCTCCCAGTGTGGTCTAACCGAGGTTTTACATTCCATCCCTAATTTGTGGAACTGAACCCCTGTTTGTAATAGTGTTATTCAGTGGCCCTCGGGAACCTGTGCTTCTACGTCTTGGTGAGAGTTGTATATCTGTCCACCAGATCCCTCAGTTCCTCACCCCCAATCCCCCACCCATTTACCAGATGTTCCCCAAGCCTGAGAACAGAAATTGTTGGCCTCTCTTTCTCTGTCTGCGTCTCTCTCTCACACTGTCTTTCTATCTGTCTCTCTCTCTCACGCTGTCTCTCTCTCTCACAGTCTTTCTCTGTCTGCCTCTCTCACTGTCCCTCTTTCTCTATCTGCCTCTCTCACTGTCCCTCTTTCTCTGTCTGCCTCTCTCTCACACTGTCCCTCTTTCTCTGTCTGCCTCTCTCTCACACTGTCCCTCTTTCTCTGTCTGCCTCTCTCTCACTGTCCCTCTTTCTCTGTCTGCCTCTCTCTCACACTGTCCCTCTTTCTCTGTCTGCCTCTCTCTCACACTGTCCCTCTTTCTCTCTGCCTCTCTCACACTGTCCCTCTTTCTCTGTCTGCCTCTCTCTCACTGTCCCTCTTTCTCTGTCTGCCTCTCTCTCACACTGTCCCTTTCTGTCTGCCTCTCTCTCACACTGTCCCTCTTTCTCTCTGCCTCTCTCACTGTCCCTCTTTCTCTCTGCCTCTCTCACTGTCCCTCTTTCTCTGTCTGCCTCTCTCTCACTGTCCCTCTTTCTCTGTCTGCCTCTCTCTCACAGTCCCTTTCTCTCTGCCTCTCTCTCTGTCCTTCTTTCTCTCTGCCTCTCTCTCACTGTCCCTCTTTCTCTGTCTGCCTCTCTCACTGTCCCTCTTTCTCTGTCTGCCTCTCTCTCATTGTCCCTTTCTCTGTTTGCCTCTCTCACACTGTCCCTCTTTCTCTCTGCCTCTCTCTCTGTCCCTCTTTCTCTGTCTGCCTCTCTCACACTGTCCCACTTTCTCTCTGCCTCTCTCACTGTCCCTCTTTCTCTGTCTGCCTCTCTCTCACACTGTCCCTCTTTGTCTCTGCCTCTCTCACACTGTCCCTCTTTGTCTCTGCCTCTCTCACTGTCCCTCTTTGTCTCTCTACCTGTCTCACACTGTCCCTCTTTCTCTGTCTGCCTTTCTCTCACACTGTCCCTCTTTCTCTGTCTCTCTCTCTCACACTGTCCCTTTTTCTGTCTCTCTCTCACACACTGTCCCTTTTTCTGTTTGCCTCTCTCACACTGTCCTCTTTCTGTCTCTCTCTCACTGTCCCTTTCTGTCTCTCTCTCATACTGTCCCTTTCTCTGTCTCTCTCTCACACTGTCCTTTTTCTGTCTGCCTCTCTCACACTGTCCCTCTTTCTCTGCCTCTCTCTCTGTCCCTCTTTCTGTCTCTCTCTCTCACACTGTCCCTCTTTCTGTCTCTCTCACTGCCCCTTTCACTGCCTCTCACACCGTCCCTCTTTCTGTCTGCCCCTCTCTCACTGTCCCTCTTTCTCTGTCTGCCTCTCACACTGTCCCTCTTTCTCTGTCTGCCTCTCTCACACTGTCCCTCTTTCTCTGTCTGCCTCTCTCTCACACTGTCCCTCTTTCTCTGTCTGCCTCTCTCTCACACTGTCCCTCTTTCTGTCTGCCTCTCTCTCACACACTGTCCCTCTTTCTGTCTGCCTCTCTCTCTCTCACAGTCCCTCTTTCTCTATCTGCCTCTCTCTCTCACACTGTCCCTCTTTCTGTCTGCCTCTCTCACACTGTCCCTCTTTCTCTGTCTGCCTCTCTCTCACACTGTCCCTCTTTCTGTCTGCCTCTCTCTCACACTGTCCCTTTCTCTGTCTGCCTCTCTCTCACACTGTCCCTCTTTCTGTCTGCCTCTCTCTCACACTGTCCCTTTCTGTCTGCCTCTCTCTCTCTCACAGTCCCTCTTTCTCTGTCTGCCTCTCTCTCACACTGTCCCTCTTTCTGTCTCTCTCTTTCTCTGCCTCTCACACTCTCTCCCTGTCACTGTCTCTCTCTCTCCTTTAAGACACTCCTTAAAACCTCCCTCTCTGACCGAGGTTGTGGTTCCCTGTCCCTGACATCCCCTCACATGGTTCAGGGTCAAACCGCGCTCCATAATGTCGTTCTGTAGTCACAGAATCACACAGTGCAGAAGAGGCCCTTCGGCCCATCGAGTCTGCAACGACCTGTGAGAAACACCTGAGCTACCTCCCTAATCCCATTGACCAGCACTTGGCCCCATAGCCTTGAATGTTTATGAGGTGCCAAGTGCTCATCCAGGTGCTTTTTAAAGGATGTGAGGCTAACCTACCTCCAGCACCCTCCCAGGCAGCGCATTCCAGACCCTCCCCACCCTCTGGGTAAAAAAGCTTCTCCTCACATCCCCCCTAAACCTCCTGCCCCCCTCACCTTGAACTTGTGTCCCCCTCGTGACTGACCCTTCAACTATCCCCCCTGTCCATGCCGCTCATAATCTTGTCCACCTCGATCAGGTCGCCCCTCAGTCTTCTCTGCTCCAACCAAAACAACCCAAGTCTATCCGACCTCTCTCCATAACTTAAATGTTTCATCCCAGGCAACATCCTGGTGAATCTCCTCTGCACCCCCTCCAGGTCAATCACATCCTTCCAATAATGTGGTGACCAGAACTGCACACAGTACTCCAGCTGTGGCCTCACCAATGTTCTATACAACTCCAAAATCACCTCCCTACTTTTGTAATCTATGCCTCGATTGATAAAGGCAAGTGTCCCATATGCCTTTTTCACCACCCCACTAACATGCCCCTCCGCCTTCAGAGATCTATGGACACACACGCCAAGGTCCCTTTGTTTCTCAGAACTTCCTAGTGTCATGCCGTTCATTGAATACTTCCTTGTCAAATTACTCCTTCCAAAGTGTATCATCTCAGACTTTTCAGGGTTAAGTTCCATCTGCCACTTATCTGCCCATTTGACCATCCCGTCTATATCTTCCTGTAGCCCAAGACACTCAACCTCACTGTTAACCACCCGGCCAATCTTTGTGCAGCGGAAGGTTTTGTTACATCAAAAGGACAATATAAATACTCTTTCTTATGAAACAATCGCTTGAAAGATGGGAGCAAGCAGGTGACAGCCAGGAAGAGAACAGGAAATTCTATTAATGTCAGCACCACACAGTTTAATCGCACTGTTTATTGGAATTTCTATTGAAGGGAATATAAATACACAGCTTCAAGACAGGACATCAACTGAGCAAACTCCATCTCAAAGTTTCTTCATCCACTCCAGCGATGGTCCGATCTTGTCACTAGGGTGGGAAGGTATGTCTGGCATGTTCCCATCATCCCGGACAGGGACTGGTGAGAGACCAAGGAAGAAACGGTCAGAATTCAGGTAGAGAGAGAGACAGAGCACAAAAACAGGTGCGTTACAAACAGATACTGAACAGGGAGGAGTGTGGGGTATATCAGAGTGTTACAGTGAGGGGTGTGGGTATATCAGAGTGTTACAGTGAGGTGTGTGGGTATATCAGAGTGTTACAGTGAGATGTGTGGGGTATATCAGAGTGTTACACTGAGGGGTGTGTGGGTATATCAGAGTGTTACAGTGGGGGGTGTGGGGTATTTCAGAGTATTACAGTGAGGGGTGTGGGATATAGCAGACTGTTACAGTGAGGGGTTTGAGGTATATCAGAATGTTACAGTGTGGGGTGTGAGGCATATCAGAGTGTTACAGTGAGGGGTGTGGGGTATATCAGTGTGTTACAGTGAGGGGTGTGGGGTATATCAGAGTGTTACAGTAAGGGGTGTGGGGTATATCAGAGTCTTACAGTGAGGGGTGTTGGATATATCAGAGTGTTACAGTGGGGGGTGTGGGATATATCAGGGTGTTACAGTAAGGGGTGTGGGGTATATCAGAGTGTTGCAGTGAGGGGTGTGGGGTATATCAGATTGTTACAGTGAGGGGTGTGGGGTATATCAGAGTGTTACAGTGAGGGGTGTGGGATATATCAGAGCGTTACAGTGAGGGGTGTGGGATATATCAGAGTGTTACAGTGAGGGGTGTGGGGTATATCAGAGTGTTACAGTGAGGGGTGTGGGGTATATCAGAGTGTTACAGTGAGGGGTGTGGGGTATATCAGAGTGTTGCAGTGAGGGGTGTGGGGTATATCAGATTGTTACAGTGAGGGGTGTGGGGTATATCAGAGTGTTACAGTGAGGGGTGGTGGATATATCAGAGTGTTACAGTGGGAGGTGTGGGATATATCAGAGTGTTACAGTGAGGGGTGTGGGGTATATCAGAGTGTTACAGTGAGGGGTGTGGGGTATATCAGAGTGTTACAGTGAGGGGTGTGGGCTGTATCAGAGTGTTACAGTGAGGGGTGCGGGGTATATCAGAGTGTTACAGTGAGGGGTGTGGTGTATATCAGAGTGTTACAGTGAGGGCTATGGGATCTATCAGAGTGTTACAGTGAGGGGTGTGGGATATATCAGAGTGTTACAGGGAGGGGTGTGGGGTATATCAGAGTGCTACAGTGAGGGGTGTGGGGTATATCAGAGTGTTACAGTGAGGGGTGTGGGATATATCAGAGTGTTACAGTGAGGGGTGTGCGATATATCAGTGTTAAAGTGAGGGGTGTGGGATATATCAGAGTGTTACAGTGAGGGGTGTGGGGTATATCAGAGTGTTACAGTGAGGGGTGTGGGGTATATCAGAGCGTTACAGTGAGGGGTGTGGGGTATATCAGAGTGTTACAGTGAGGGGTGTGGGGTATATCAGAGTGTTACAGTGAGGGCTGTGGGATCTATCAGAGTGTTACAGTGAAGGGTGTGGGATCTATCAGAGTGTTAAAGTGAGGGGTGTGAGGTATATCAGAGTGTTACAGTGAGGGGTGTGAGGTATATCAGTGTTACAGTGAGGGGTGTGGGGTATATCAGAGTGTTACAGTGAGGGCTGTGGGATCTATCAGAGTGTTACTGTGAGGGGTGTGGGATATATCAGAGTGTTACAGGGAGGGGTGTGGGGTATATCAGAGTGTTACAGTGAGGGGTGTGGGGTATATCAGAGTGTTACAGTGACGGGTGTGGGGTATATCAGAGTGTTACAGTGAGGGGTGTGGGATATATCAGTGTTCAGTGAGGGGTATGGGATATATCAGAGTGTTACAGTGAGGGGTGTGGTGTATATCAGAGTGTTACAGTGAGGTGTGTGGGGTATATCAGAGTGTTACAGTGAGGGGTGTGGGTTATATCAGAGTGTTACAGTGAGGTGGGTGGGGTATATCAGAGTGTTACAGTGAGGGGTGTGGGATATATCAGAGTGTTACAGTGAGGGGTGTGGGATATATCAGAGCGTTACAGTGAGAGGTGTGAAGTATATCAGAGTGTTACAGTGAGGGGTGTGGGGTATATCAGAGTGTTACAGTGAGGGGTGTGGGGTATATCAGAGTGTTACAGTGAGGGGTGTGGGATATATCAGAGTGTTACAGTGAGGGGTGTGGGATACATCGGAGTGTTACAGTGAGGGGTGTGGGATACATCGGAGTGTTACAGTGAGGGGTGTGGGGTATATCAGAGTGTTACAGTGAGGGGTGTGGGCTATATCAGAGTGTTACAGTAAGGGGTTTGGGATATATCAGAGTGTTTCAGTGAGGTTTGTGGTGTAAATCAGACTGTTACAGTGAGGGATGTTGGATATATCAGAGTGTTACAGTGAGGGGTGTGGGTTATATCAGAGTGTTACAGTGAGAGGTGTGGGATATATCAGAGTGTTACAGTGAAGGGTGTGGGATATGTCAGAGTGTTACAGTGAGGGGTGTGGGATATATCAGTGTGTTACAGTGAGGGGTGTGGGGTATATCAGAGTGTTACAGTGAGCAGTGTGGGGTATATTAGAGTGTTACAGTGAGGGGTGTGGGGTATATCAGAGTGTTACAGTGAGGAGTGTGGAATATATCAGAGTGTTACAGTGAGGGGCGTGGTGTATATCAGAGTGTTACAGTGAGGTGTGTGGGGTATATCAGAGTGTTACAGTGAGGGGTGTGGGGTATATCAGAGCGTTACAGTGAGGGGTGTGGGGTATATCAGTGCGTTACAGTGAGGGGTGTGGTGTATATCAGAGTGTTACAGTGAGGTGTGTGGGGTATATCAGAGTGTTACAGTGAGGGGTGTGGGGTATATCAGAGCGTTACAGTGAGGGGTGTGGGGTATATCAGTGCGTTACAGTGAGGGGTGTGGGGTATATCAGAGTGTTACAGTGAGGGGTGTGGGGTATATCAGAGTGTTACAGTGAGGGGTGTGGGGTATATCAGAGTGTTACAGTGAGGGCTGTGGGTTATATCAGAGTGTTACAGTGAGGGCTGTGGGATCTATCAGAGTGTTACAGTGAGGGGTGTGGGATCTATCAGAGTGTTACAGTGAGGGGTGTGGCGTATATCAGAGTGTTACAGTGAGGGATGTTGGATATATCAGAGTGTTACAGTGAGGGGTGTGGGATATATCAGAGTGTTACAGTGAGGGGTGTGGGGTATATCAGAGTGTTACAGTGGGGGGTGTGGGGTATATCAGAGTGTTACAGTGAGGGGTGTGGGCTATATCAGAGTGTTACAGTGAGGGGTGTGGGATATATCAGAGTGTTACAGTGAGGGGTGTGGGATATATCAGAGTGTTACAGTGAGGGGTGTGGGATACATCAGACTGTTGCACTGAGGGATGTTGGATATATCAGAGTGTTACAGTGATGGGTGTGGGTATATCAGAGTGTTACAGTGAGGGTGTGGGATATATCAGAGTGTTACAGTGAGGGGTGTGGGATATATCAGAGTGTTACAGTGAGGGGTGTGGGATATATCAGGGCGTTACAGTGAGGGGTGTGGGATATATCAGGGCGTTACAGTGAGGGGTGTGGGATATTTCAGAGTGTTACAGTGAGGGGTGTGGGGTATATCAGAGTGTTACAGTGAGGGATGTGGGATATATCAGAGTGTTACAGTGAGGGGTGTGGGATATATCAGAGTGTTACAGTGAGGGGTGTGGGATATATCAGAGTGTTACAGTGAGGGGTGTGGGATATATCAGAGTGTTTCACTGAGGGGTGTGGGACATATCAGAGTGTTACAGTTAGGGGTGTGGGATATCTCAGTGTGTTACAGTGAGGGGTGTGGGATATATCAGAGTGTTACAGTGAGGGGTGTGGGATATATCAGTGTTACAGTGAGGGGTGTGGGATATATCAGAGTGTTACAGTGAGGGGTTTGGTGTATATCAGACTGTTACAGTGAGGTGTGTGGGGTATATCAGAGTGTTACAGTGAGGGGTGTGGGGTATATCAGATTGTTACAGTGAGGGGTGTGGGGTATATCAGAGTGTTACAGTGAGGGGTGTGGTGTATATCAGAGTGTTACAGTGAGGGGTGTGGGATATATCAGAGTGTTACAGTGAGGGGTGTGGTGTAAATCAGAATGTTACAGTGAGGGATGTTGGATATATCAGAGTCTTACAGTGAGGGGTGTGGGATATATCAGAGTGTTACAGTGAGGAGTGTGGGATATATCAGAGTGTTACAGTGAGCGGTGTGGGATATATCAGTGTGTTACAGTGAGGGGTGTGGGGTATATCAGAGTGTTACAGTGAGGGGTGTGGGGTATATCAGAGTGTTACAGTGAGGGGTGTGGTGTATATCAGAGTGTTACAGTGAGGTGTGTGGGGTATATCAGAGTGTTACAGTGAGGGGTGTGGGGTATATCAGAGTGTTACAGTGAGGGGTGTGGGGTATATCAGAGTGTTACAGTGAGGGGTGTGGTGTATATCAGAATGTTACAGTGAGGGGTGTGGGATATATCAGAGTGTTACAGTGAGGGGTGTGGTGTATATCAGAGTGTTACAGTGAGGTGTGTGGGGTATATCAGAGTGTTACAGTGAGGGGTATGGGGTATATCAGAGTGTTACAGTGAGGGGTGTGGGATATATCAGAGTGTTACAGTGAGGTGTGTGGGGTATATCAGAGTGTTACAGTGAGGGGTGTGGGGTATATCAGAGTGTTACAGTGAGGGGTGTGGGATATATCAGAGTGTTACAGTGAGGGGTGTGGGATATATCAGAATGTTACAGTGAGGGGTGTGGGATATCTCAGTGTTACAGTGAGGGGTGTGGGATATATCAGAGTGTTACAGTGAGGGGTGTGGGATATATCAGTGTTACAGTGAGGGGTGTGGGATATATCAGAGTGTTACAGTGAGGGGTGTGGGGTATATCAGAGTGTTACAGTGAGGGGTGTGGGATATATCAGTGTTACAGTGAGGGGTGTGGGATATATGAGAGTGTTACAGTGAGGGGTGTGGGATCTATCAGAGTGTTACAGTGAGGGGTGTGAGGTATATCAGAGTGTTACAGTGAGGGGTGTGGGCTATATCAGAGTGTTACAGTAAGGGGTTTGGGATATATCAGAGTGTTACAGTGAGGGGTGTGGGATATATCAGAGTGTTACAGTGAGGGGTGTGGGATACATCAGACTGTTACACTGAGGGATGTTGGATATATCAGTGTTACAGTGAGGGGTGTGGGGTATATCAGAGGGTTACATTGAGGGGTGTGTGATATATCAGAGTGTTACAGTGAGGGGTGTGGGATATATCAGTGTTACCGTGAGGGGTGTGGGGTATATCAGAGTGTTACAGTGAGGTGTGTGGGGTATATCAGAGTGTTACAGTGATGGGTGTGGGTATATCAGAGTGTTACAGTGAGGGGTGTGTGGTATATCAGAGTGTTACAGTGAGGGGTGTGGGATATATCAGAGTGTTACAGTGAGGGGTGTGGGATACATCAGACTGTTACACTGAGGGATGTTGGATATATCAGAGTGTTACACTGAGGGGTGTGGTGTATATTAGAGTGTGTTACATTGAGGGTTGTGTGATATATCAGAGTGTTACAGTGAGGGCTGTGGGGTATATCAGAGTGTTACCGTGAGGGGTGTGGAGTATATCAGAGTCTTACAGTGAGGTGTGTCGGGTATATCAGAGTGTTACAGTGAGGGGTGTGGGATATATCAGAGTGTTACAGTGAGTGGTGTGGGGTATATCAGAGTGTTACAGTGAGAGGTGTGGGGTATATCAGAGTGTTACAGTGAGGAGTGTGGGGTATATCAGAGTGTTACAGTGATGGGTGTGGGATATATCAGAGTGTTACAGTGAGGGGTGTGGGGTATATCGGAGTGTTACAGTGAGGGGTGTGGGGTATATCAGAGTGTTACAGTGAGGGGTGTGGTGTATATCAGAGTGTTACAGCGAGGGGTGTGGGATATATCAGAGTGTTACAGTGAGGGGTGTGGGATATATCAGAGTGTTACAGTGAGGGGTGTGGGATATATCAGAGTGTTACAGTGAGGTGTGTGGTGTATATCAGAGTGTTACAGTGAGGAGTGTGGGATATATCAGAGTGTTACAGTGAGGGGTGTGGGATATATCAGAGTGTTACAGTGAGGGGTGTGGTGTATATCAGAGTGTTACAGTGAGGGGTGTGGGATATATCAGAGTGTTACAGTGAGGGGTGTGGAGTATATCAGAGTGTTACAGTGAGGGGTGTGGGGTATAACAGAGTGTTACAGTGAGGGGTGTGGGGTATACCAGAGTGTTACAGTGAGGGGTGTGGGGTATATCAGAGTGTTACAGTGAGAGGTGTGGAGTATATCAGAGTGTTTACAGTGAGGTGTGTGGGGTATATCAGAGTGTTACAGTGATGGGTGTGGGTATATCAGAGTGTTACAGTGAGGGGTGTGTGGTATATCAGAGTGTTACAGTGAGGGGTGTGGGATATATCAGAGTGTTACAGTGAGGGGTGTGGGATACATCAGACTGTTACACTGAGGGATGTTGGATATATCAGAGTGTTACACTGAGGGGTGTGGTGTATATTAGAGTGTGTTACATTGAGGGTTGTGTGATATATCAGAGTGTTACAGTGAGGGCTGTGGGGTATATCAGAGTGTTACCGTGAGGGGTGTGGGGTATATCAGAGTGTTACAGTGAGGTGTGTGGGGTATATCAGAGTGTTACAGTGAGGGGTGTGGGATATATCAGAGTGTTACAGTGAGTGGTGTGGGGTATATCAGAGTGTTACAGTGAGAGGTGTGGGGTATATCAGAGTGTTACAGTGAGGAGTGTGGGGTATATCAGAGTGTTACAGTGATGGGTGTGGGATATATCAGAGTGTTACAGTGAGGGGTGTGGGGTATATCAGAGTGTTACAGTGAGGGGTGTGGGGTATATCAAAGTGTTACAGTGAGGGGTGTGGTGTATATCAGAGTGTTACAGTGAGGGGTGTGGGATATATCAGAGTGTTACAGTGAGGGGTGTGGGATATATCAGAGTGTTACAGTGAGGGGTGTGGGATATATCAGAGTGTTACAGTAAGGTGTGTGGTGTATATCAGAGTGTTACAGTGAGGAGTGTGGGATATATCAGAGTGTTACAGTGAGGGGTGTGGGATATATCAGAGTGTTACAGTGAGGGGTGTGGTGTATATCAGAGTGTTACAGTGAGGGGTGTGGGATATATCAGAGTGTTACAGTGAGGGGTGTGGAGTATATCAGAGTGTTACAGTGAGGGGTGTGGGGTATAACAGAGTGTTACAGTGAGGGGTGTGGGGTATACCAGAGTGTTACAGTGAGGGGTGTGGGGTATATCAGAGTGTTACAGTGAGAGGTGTGGAGTATATCAGAGTGTTACAGTGAGGTGTGTGGGGTATATCAGAGTGTTACAGTGATGGGTGTGGGTATATCAGAGTGTTACAGTGAGGGGTGTGTGGTATATCAGAGTGTTACAGTGAGGGGTGTGGGATATATCAGAGTGTTACAGTGAGGGGTGTGGGATACATCAGACTGTTACACTGAGGGATGTTGGATATATCAGAGTGTTACACTGAGGGGTGTGGTGTATATTAGAGTGTGTTACATTGAGGGTTGTGTGATATATCAGAGTGTTACAGTGAGGGCTGTGGGGTATATCAGAGTGTTACCGTGAGGGGTGTGGGGTATATCAGAGTGTTACAGTGAGGTGTGTGGGGTATATCAGAGTGTTACAGTGAGGGGTGTGGGATATATCAGAGTGTTACAGTGAGTGGTGTGGGGTATATCAGAGTGTTACAGTGAGAGGTGTGGGGTATATCAGAGTGTTACAGTGAGGAGTGTGGGGTATATCAGAGTGTTACAGTGATGGGTGTGGGATATATCAGAGTGTTACAGTGAGGGGTGTGGGATATATCAGAGTGTTACAGTGAGGGGTGTGGGATATATCAGAGTGTTACAGTGAGGGGTGTGGGATATATCAGAGTGTTACAGTAAGGTGTGTGGTGTATATCAGAGTGTTACAGTGAGGAGTGTGGGATATATCAGAGTGTTACAGTGAGGGGTGTGGGATATATCAGAGTGTTACAGTGAGGGGTGTGGTGTATATCAGAGTGTTACAGTGAGGGGTGTGGGATATATCAGAGTGTTACAGTGAGGGGTGTGGAGTATATCAGAGTGTTACAGTGAGGGGTGTGGTTTATATCAGAGTGTTACAGTGAGGGGTGTGGGGTATATCAGAGTGTTACAGTGAGGGGTGTGGGGTATACCAGAGTGTTACAGTGAGGGGTGTGGGTATAGCAGAGTGTTACAGTGAGGGGTGTGGGTATACCAGAGTGTTACAGTGAGGGGTGTGGAGTATATCAGAGTGTTACAGTGAGGGGTGTGGGGTATATCAGAGTGTTACAGTGAGGGGTGTGGAGTATATCAGAGTGTTACAGTGAGGGGTGTGGGGTATATCAGAGTGTTACAGTGAGGGGTGTGGGGTATATCAGAGTGTTACAGTGAGAGGTGTGGAGTATATCAGAGTGTTACAGTGAGGGGTGTGTTGTATATCAGAGTGTTACAGTGAGGGGGTGGGGAGGTGAGGGGTGGGGGGTGAGGTTGAGGGATATATCAAGAGTGTCACGGTGGGACTGTCTCTGTCCCAGATCCTACCTGGATATTTGTAGGGAACAGCCTTGTTCAGACGAGCCTGTGTATCTGCCATTGGACTCACCGCTGCTGTGATTAACGCTGTAAAACATCACACCCACTATAACCATCAGACACACACAGCAACCCGACTCCTGCACTGAGGGGGTGGACTGACCCCTCGCTGGGGGGGGAGGGGGATGTGTCTCCCCGTGGGGACTGACCCCTCGCTGGGGGGGGAGGGGGATGGGTCTCCCCGTGGGGACTGACCCCTCGCTGGGGGGTGGGGAGGGGAGAGCCGGAAAGAGTCTGCTCTACTAACCCCCTCTCTGCCCCCCGAAGCCCCTCTCTCTGCACTCCCAACCCCCTCTCTCTAACCCCCCCAACCTCCTCTCTCTGCCCCCCCAACCCCCTCTCTCTGCCCCCCAACCCCCTCTCTCTGCCCCCCCCAACCCCCTCTCTCTGCCCCCCCAACCCCCTCTCTCTGCCCCCCCAACACACCCTCTCTGCCCCAACCTCCTCTCTCTGCCCCCCCAACACCCCCTCTCTGCCCCAACCCCCTCTCTCTGCCCCCCCAACCCCCTCTCTCTGCCCCCCCAACCCCCTCTCTCTGCCCCCCCAACCCCCTCTCTCTGCCCCCCCAACCCCCTCTCTCTGCCCCCCCAACATCCCCTCTCTGCCCGAACATCCCCTCTCTGCCCCAACACCCCCTCTCTGCCCCAACACCCCCTCTCTGCCCCAACACCCCCTCTCTGCCCCAACACCCCCTCTCTGCCCCAACACCCCCTCTCTGCCCCCCCAACACCCCCTCTCTGCCCCCCCAACACCCCCTCTCTGCCCCCCCAACACCCCCTCTCTGCCCCCCCAACACCCCCTCTCTGCCCCCCCAACACCCCCTCTCTGCCCCCCCAACACCCCCTCTCTGCCCCCCCAACACCCCCTCTCTGCCCCCCCAACACCCCCTCTCTGCCCCAACATCCCCTCTCTGCCCCAACACCCTCTCTCTGCCCCCCCAACACCCTCTCTCTGCCCCCCCAACACCCCCTCTCTGCCCCAACATCCCCTCTCTGCCCCAACACCCTCTCTCTGCCCCCCCAACACCCTCTCTCTGCCCCCCCAACACCCCCTCTCTCTGCCCCACCAACACCCTCTCTCTGCCCCCCCAACCCCTCTCTCTGCCCCCCCAACACCCCCTCTCTGCCCCCCCAACACCCCCTCTCTGCCCCAACATCCCCTCTCTGCCCCAACACCCTCTCTCTGCCCCCCCAACACCCTCTCTCTGCCCCCCCAACACCCCCTCTCTGCCCCAACACCCTCTCTCTGCCCCCCCAACACCCCCTCTCTCTGCCCCACCAACACCCTCTCTCTGCCCCCCCAACCCCTCTCTCTTCCCCCCCAACACCCCCTCTCTCTGCCCCCCCAACACCCCCTCTCTCTGCCCCCCCAACACCCCCTCTCTCTGCCCCACCAACACCCCCTCTCTCTGCCCCCCCAACCCCTCTCTCTGCCCCCCCAACACCCCCTCTCTCTGCCCCCCCAACACCCCCTCTCTCTGCCCCCCCAACACCCCCTCTCTCTGCCCCACCAACACCCCCTCTCTCTGCCCCCCCAACACCCCCTCTTTGCCCCCCAACACCCCTCTCTCTGCCCCCCCAACACCCCCTCTCTGCCCCCCCAACACCCCTCTCTCCCCCCCCAACACCCCCTCTCTGCCCCCCCAACACCCCCTCTCTGCCCCAACATCCTCTCTCTGCCCCCCAACATCCTCTCTCTGCCCCCCAACACCCCCTCTCTGCCCCCCCCCAACACCCCCGCTCTGCCCCCCAACACCCCCGCTCTGCCCCCCAACACCCCCTCTCTGCCCCAACACCCTCTCTCTGCCCCCCAACACCCCCTCTCTGCGCCCCCAACACCCCCTCACTGCCCCAACTCCCCTCTCTCTGCCCCACAACACCCCCTCTCTGCCCCCCCAACACCCCCTCTCTGCCCCACAACACCCCCTCTCTGCCCCCCAACACCCCCTCTCTGCCCCCCCAACACCCCCTCTCTGCCCCCCCCAAATCCCCCTCTCTGCCCCAACTCCCCTCTCTCTGCCCCACAACACCCCCTCTCTGCCCCCCCAACACCCCCGCTCTGCCCCCCCAACACCCCCGCTCTGCCCCCCAACACCCCCGCTCTGCCCCCCAACACCCCCGCTCTGCCCCCAACACCCCCTCTCTCTGCCCCCCAACACCCCCTCTCTGCCCCCCCAAACCCCCTCTCTGTCCCCCCCAACACCCCTCTCTCTGCCCCCCCAGCACCCCCTCTCTGCCTCCCCCAAACCCCCTCTCTGCCGCCCAACACCCCCTCTCTCTGCCCCCCAACACCCCCTCTCTGCCCCCCCAGCACCCCCTCTCTGCCTCCCCCAAACCCCCTCTCTGCCGCCCAACACCCCCTCTCTCTGCCCCCCAACACCCCCTCTCTGCCCCCCCAAACCCCCTCTCTGTCCCCCCCAACACCCCTCTCTCTGCCCCCCCAGCACCCCCTCTCTGCCCCCCCAACACCCCCTCTCTGCCCCTCCAAACCACTCTCTCTTCCCCCCAAAACCCCCTCTCTCTGCCCCCCAAAACCCCTTCTCTCTGCCCCCCAACACCCCTCTCTCTGCCCCCCCCAACACCCCCTCTCTCTGCTCCTCCAACACCCCTCTCTCTGCCCCCCAACACCCCTCTCTCTGCCCCCCCAACACCCCCTCTCTCTGCCCCTCCAACACCCCTCTCTCTGCCCCCCAAACCCCTCTCTCTGCCCCACAAGCCCCTCTCTCTGCCCCACAAACCCCTCTCTTTCTGCCCCCCAACACCCCCTCTTTCTGCCCCGCCAACCCCTCTCTCTGCCCCCCAGCACCCCTCTCTCTGCCCCAACACCCCCTTTCTCTGCCCCCATCCCCTCTCTCTGCCCCCCAACCCCCTCTCTCTGCCCCCCAACCCCCTCTCTCTGCCCCCCAACACCCCCTCTCTCTGCGCCCCCAGCACCCCATCTCTCTGCCCCCCCAACCCGTCTCTCTGCCCCAACACCCCTCTCTCTGCCCCAACACACCTCTCACTGCCCCCACTAACCTTCCATCAGCTCCCGCCTGCCCCCTCTCTCTCTCTCTCTTTCTCACTGACTTACCAATGGATCCTATGGCGAGGGATGTCATGATCACAGGCTCCTTAGACCAGGCATTCTTCAAAAAAGATCCAACTCCTGGCTCAGTGAAAGAGTTGGAAAGAGTCACAACAGATCAACCTCATACACGCTCCAAAATCAACCGATACCTGCCCCTCTCTCCAGAGAGGTTACGTTCCAGATTCCCGGGTATCTGTTATTCTACATATAAAACCACCCCGAACCCCTCGATTAGATTCCAG